>NC_041234.1:119748649-119750153 GCF_002837175.3 Physeter macrocephalus
AAAAAAAGATATTCCATGCAAATGGAAATCAAAAGAAAGCTGGAGTAGCAATTCTCATATCACACAAAATACACTTTAAAATAAAGACTATTACAAGAGACAAAGAAGGACACTACATAATGATCAATGGATCAATCCAAGAAGAAGGTATAACAATTGTAAATAATTATGCACCCAACATACGAGCACCTCAATATATAAGGCAAATGCAAACAGCCATAAAAGGGGATATTGAAAGTAGCACAATCATAATAGGGGACTTTAACACCCCACTTTCAACAATGGACAGATCATCCAAAATGAAAATTATTAAGGAAACACAAGTTTTAAATGATACATTAAACAAGATGGACTTAATTGATATTTATAGGGCAATCCAAAGAAAAACAACAGAATAAACTTTCTTCTCAAGTGCTCATGGAACATTCTCCAGGATAGATCATATCTTGGGTCACAAATCAACCCTTGGTAAATATAAGGAAATTGAAATTGTATCAAATATATTTTACGGCCACAGTGCTATGACACTAGATATCACTTACAGGTAAAAATCTGTAAAAAATACAAACACATGGAGGCTAAACAATACACTACTTAATAACCAAGAGATCACTGAAGAAATCAAAGAGGAAATCAAAATGAAGGTTCTGAGCCCCATGTCAGGCTTCCCAACCTGGGGGTCTGGCACCGGGAGGAGGAATTCCTAGAGAATCAGACTTTGAAGGCTAGAGGGATTTGATTGCAGGATTTCGACAGGACTGGGGTAAACAGAGACTCCACTCCTGGAGGGCACACACAAAGTAGTGTGCGCATCGGGAGCCAGGGGAAGGAGCAGTGACCCCATAGAGACTGAACCAGACCTACCTGCTAGTGTTGGAGGGTCTCCTGTAGAGGCAGGGGGTGGCTGTGGCTCACCGTGGGGACAAGAACACTGGCAGCAGAAGTTCCGGGAAGTACTTCTTGGCGTGAACCCTCCCAGAGTCCGCCATTAGCACCACTAAAGAGCCTAGGTAGGCTCCAGTGTTGGGTCACCTCAAGCCAAACAAGCAACAGCGAGGGAACTGAGCCCTACCCATAAGCAGACAGATGGATTAAAGTTTTACTGAGCTCTGCCCAACAGAGGAACAGCCAGCTCTACCCACCACCGGTCCCTCCCAACAGGAAACTTGCACAAGCCTCTTAGATAGCCTCATCCGCCAGAGGGCAGATAGCAGAAGCAAGAAGAACTACAATCCTGCAGCCTGTGGAACAAAAACCACATTCACAGAAAGATAGACAAGATGAAAAGGCAGAGGGCTATGTACAGATGAAGAAACAAGATAAAACCCAGAAAAACAACTAAATGAAGTGGAGATAAGCAACCTTCCAGAAAAAGAATTCAAAATAATGATAGTGAAGATGATCTAGGACCTCAGAAAAAGAATGGAGGCAAGATTGAGAAGATGCAAGGAATGTTTAACAAAGACCCAGAAGAATTAAAGAACAAACAAACAGAGATGAACAA
>NC_041234.1:119750193-119752027 GCF_002837175.3 Physeter macrocephalus
ATAACTGAGGCAGAAGGACAGATAAGTGACCTGGAAGACAGAATGGTGGAATTCACTGTTGCAGAACAGAATAAAGAAAAAAAGAATGAAAAAAAATGAAGACAGACTAAGAGACCACTGGGACAACATTAAATGCAACAACATTCGCATGATAGGGGTCCCAGAAGGAGAAGAGAGAGAGAAAGGACCCAAGAAAATATTTGAAGAGATTATAGTCAAAAACTTCCATAACATGGGAAAGGATATAGCCACCCAAGTCCAGGAAGCACAGAGTCCCATACCGGATAAACCCAAGGAGAAACACGCCAAAACACATAGTAATCAAATTGGCAAAAATTAAAGGGAAAGAAAAATTATTAAAAGCAGCAAGGCAAAACTGACAAATAACATATAAGGGAACTCCCAAAAGGTTAACAGCTGATTTCTCAGCAGAGGCACTACAAGCCAGAAGGGAGTGGCATGATACACATAAAGTGATGAAAGGAAAAAACCTACAACCAAGATTATTCTACGCAGCAAGGATCTCACTCAGATTTAATGGAGAAATCAAAAGCTTTACAGACAAGCAAAAGCTAAGAGAATTCAGCACCACCAAACCAGCTCTACAGCAGATGCTAAAGGAACTTTTCTAAGTGGGAAACACAAGAGAAGAAAAGGACCTACAAAAACAAACCCAAAACGATTAAGAAAATGGTAACAGGAAAATACATATCGACAATTAACTTAAACGTGAATAGTTTAAATGTTCCAACTAAAAGACACAGGCTTGCTGAATGGATACAAAACCAAGACCCATATATGTGCTGTCTACAAGAGACCCACTTCAGACCTAGGGATACATAGAGACTGACAGTGAGGGGATGGAAAAAGATATTATATGCAAGTGGAAATCAAAAGTAAGCTGGACTAGCAATACTCATAACAGATAAAATAGACTTTAAAATAAAGAATGTTACAATAGACAAGGAAGGACACTACATAATAATCAAGAGATCAATCCAAGAAGCAGATATAACAATTATAAATATATATGCACCCAAAATAGAAGTATCTCAATACATAAGGCAACTGCTAACAGCTATAAAAGCAGAAATCGACAGTGACACAATAATAGTGGGGATTTTAACACCTCACTTACACCAATGGACAGATCATCCAAAATAAAATTAATAAGGAAACACAAGCTTTAAATGACACAATAGACCAGATAGATTTAATTAATATTTATAGCACATTCCATCCAAAAACAGCAGACTACACTTTCTTCTCAAGTGCGCACGGAACATTCTCCAGGATAGATCACATCTTGGATCAAAAATCAAGCCTCAGTAGATTTAAGAAGATTGAAATCATATCAAGCATCTTTTCTGACCACAACGTTATGAGATTAGAGATCAATTACAGGGAAAAAACGTGAAAAACACAAACACATGGAGGCTAAAAAATATGTTACTAAATAACCAAGTGATAACTGAAGAAATCAAAAAGGAAATCAGAAAATACCTAGAGACAAATGACAGTGAAAACACGAAGATCCAAAACCTATGGGATAGAGCAAAAGCAGTTCTAAGAGGGAAGTTTATAGCAGTACAATCCTACCTTAAGAAACAAGAAAAATCTCAAATAAACAATCTAACATTACACCTAAAGAAACTAGAGAAAGAATAACAAACAAAACCCAAAGTTAGCAGAAGGAGAGAAATCATAAAGATCAAAGCAGAAATAAATGAAATAGAAACAAAAACAATAGCAAAGATCAATAAAACTAAAAGCTGGTTCTTTGAGAAGCTAAACAAAATTGATAAACCATTAGCCAGACTCATCAAGAAAAAGA
>NC_041234.1:119752070-119752220 GCF_002837175.3 Physeter macrocephalus
AATTCTATCAAACATTTAGAGAAGAGCTAACACCTATCTTTCTCAAACTCTTCCAAAATATAGCAGGGGGGGGAACACTCCCAATCTCATTCTACGAGGCTACCATCACCCTGATACCAAAACCAGACAAAGACATCACAAAGAAAGAAA
>NC_041234.1:119752899-119754917 GCF_002837175.3 Physeter macrocephalus
CAGTGGGGTTTATCCCAGGAATGCAAAGATTCTTCAATATATGCAAATCAATCAATGTGATACACCATATCAACAAATTGAAGGAGAAAAACCATATGATCATCTCAATAGATGCAGAAAGAGCTTTCAACAAAATTCAACACCCATTATAAAAACCTTCCAGAATGTAGGCATAGAGGGAACTTATGTCAACGTAATAAAGGCCATATATGACAAACCCACAGCCAACATCATTCTCAATGGTGAAAAACTGAAACCATTTCCACTAAGATCAGGAACAAGACATGGTTGCTCACTCTCGCCACTATTATTCAACATTGTTTTGGAAGTTTTAGCCACAGCAATCAGAGAATAAAACGAAATAAAAGGAATCCAAATGAGAAATGAAGAAGTAAAGACGTCACTGTTTGCAGATGACATGATAACTATACACAGAGAATCCTAAAGATGCTACCAGAAAACTACTAGAGCTAATCAATGAATTTTGTAAAGCAGCAGGATACAAAATTAATATACAGAAATCTCTTGCACTCCTATACTCTAATGATGAAAAATCTGAAAGAGAAATTAAGGAAACACTCCCATTTACCATTGAAACAAAAAGAATAAACTACCTAGGAATAAACCTACCTCAGGAGCCAAAAGACCTGTATGCAGAAAGCTATAAGACACTGATGAAAGAAAAAAACGAAATAAAAGGAATCCAAATGAGAAATGAAGAAGTAAAGACGTCACTGTTTGCAGATGACATGATAACTATACACAGAGAATCCTAAAGATGCTACCAGAAAACTACTAGAGCTAATCAATGAATTTTGTAAAGTAGCAGGATACAAAATTAATATACAGAAATCTCTTGCACTCCTATACTCTAATGATGAAAAATCTGAAAGAGAAATTAAGGAAACACTCCCATTTACCATTGAAACAAAAAGAATAAACTACCTAGGAATAAACCTACCTCAGGAGCCAAAAGACCTGTATGCAGAAAGCTATAAGACACTGATGAAAGAAATTAAAGATGATACAAACAGATGGAGAGACAGACCATGTTCTTGGACTGGAAGAATCAACATTGTGAAAATGATTATACTACCCAAAGCAATCTACAGTTTCAATGCAATCCCTATCAAACTACCAATGGCATTTTTCACAAAACTATAACAAAAAATTTCACAATTTGTATGGAAACAAAAAAGACCCCGAATAGCCATAGCAATCTTGAGAAAGAAAAACGGAGCTGGAGGAATCAGACTCCCTGACTTCAGACTGTACTACAAAGCTACAGTAATCAAGACATTATGGTGCTGGCACCAAAACAGAAATATAGCTCAAAGGAATAAGACAAAAAGCCCAGAGATAAACCCACGCACATATGGTCAACTAACCTATGACAAAGGAGGCAATAATATACAATGGAAAAAAGACAGCCTTTTCAAAAGTGGTGCTGGTATATTGAAGAATCCTTGCATTCCTGGGATAAACCCCACTTGGTCATGGTGTATGATCCTTTTAATGTGCTGTTGGATTCTGTTTGCTAGTATTTTGTTGAGGATTTTTGCATCTATGTTCATCAGTGATATTGGCCTGTAGTTTTCTTTCTTTGTGACATCTTTGTCTGGTTTTGGTATCAGGGTGATGGTGGCCTCGTAGAATGAGTTTGGGAGTGTTCCTCCCTCTGCTATGTTTTGGAAGAGTTTGAGAAGGATAGGTGTTAGGTCTTCTCTAATGTTTGATAGAATTTGGCTGTGAAGCCATCTGGTCCAGGGCTTTTGTTTGCTGGAAGATTTTCAATCACAGTTTCAATTTCATTACTTGAAATGAGGCAAGAATATACAATGGAGAAAAGACAGCCTCTTCAATAAGTGGTGCTGGGGGGCTTCCCTGGTGGCGCAGTGGTTGTGCGTCCGCCTGCCGATGCAGGGGGGCCGGGTTCGCGCCCTGGTATGGGAGGATCCCGTGTGCCGCGGAGCGGCTGGGCCCGTGAGCCGTGGCCGCTGGGCCTGCGCGTCCGGAGC
>NC_041234.1:119755410-119784032 GCF_002837175.3 Physeter macrocephalus
AAAAAAAAAAAAAAAAAAAAAAAAAAAAAAAAAAAAGTGGTGCTGGGAAAACTGCAGAGCTACACGTAAACGAATGAAATTAGAACACTCCCTAACACCATACACAAAAAAAACCCTCAAAATGGATTAAAGACCTAAATGTAAGGCCAGACACTATCAAACTCTTAGAGGAAAACATAGGCAGAACACTCTATGACATAAATCACAGCAAGATCCTTTTAGACCCATCTCCTAGAGCAATGGAAATAAAAATAAAAATTAACAAATGGGACCTAATGAAACGTAAAAGTTTTTGCACAGCAAAGGAAACCATAAATAAGACAAAAAGACAACCCTCAGAATGGGAGAAAATATTTGCAAATGAACCAACTGACAAAGGATTAGTCTCCAAAATATACAAGCAGCTCATGCAGCTCAATATCAAAAAAACAAACAACCCAATCCAAAAATGGGCAGAAGACCTGAATGGACATTTCTCCAAAGAAGACATAGAGATGGCGAAAAAGCACATGAAAAGATGCTCAACATCGCTAATTATTAGAGAAATTGAAATCAAAACTGCAATGAGGTATCACCTCACACTGGTCAGAATGGCCATCATTAAAAAGTATATAAACAACAAATGCTGGAGAGGGTGTGGAGAAAAGGGTTTTCATTAGGTCCCATTTGTTTATTTTTGTTTTTATTTCCATTTCTCTAGGAGATGGGTCTAAAAGGATCTTGCTGTGATTTATGTCATAGAGTGTTCTGCCTATGTTTTCCTCTAAGAGTTTTATAGTGTCTGACCTTACATTTAGGTCTTTAATCCATTTTGAGGGGTTTTTTTGTGTATGGTGTTAGGGAGTGTTCTAATTTCATTCTTTTACATGTAGCTGTGCAGTTTTCCCAGCACCCTTCTACACTGTTGGTGGGAATGTAAATTGGTGCTGCCACTATGGAGAACAGTATGGAGGTTCCTCAAAAAACTAACAGTAGAGGTACCATATGATCCAGCAATCGCACTCCTGGTCATGTATCCGGAGAAGACCATACTTCGTAAATATACATGCACCCCAATGTTCATTGCAGCACTATTTACAATAGCCAAGACATGGAAGCAACCTAAGTGTCCATCGACAAATGAATGGATAAAGAAGATGTGGTACATATGTACAATGGAATATTACTGAGCCATAAAAAAGAATGAAATAATGCTATTTGCAGCAACATGGATGGACCTTAAGATTACACTAAGTGAATTAAGTCAGAAAGAGAAAGACAAATATCATATGATATCATTTATATGTGGATTCTAAAAAATATGATACAAATGAACTTATTTACAAAACAGAAGCTGACTCACAGACATAGAAAACAAATTTATGGTTACCAAAGGGGAAAGGTGGGGGAGTGGTAAATTGGGAGATTGGGACTGACATATAAACACTATATGTAAAATAGATAACTAATAAGGACCTACCACATAGCACAGGGAATTCTAGTCAATACTCTGTAATAACCTATATGGGAAAAGAATCTGGAAAAGAATAGATGTGTCTTTGTATAACTGATTCACTTTGCTGTACACCTGAAACTAACACAACATTGTAAATCAACTATACTCCAAAATAAAATAATTTCTTTTTAAAAATTCAAGTAAGTTCTTTTCTCAAAAAAATATTCAACAGAACCAAAAGGATAAATCTGCATAAAGAGGTGTACTTTATTCTCACACAGAAAGACTGAGTATTGTAAAAATGTCAATTCTCCCCAAAGAAATCTAAGTTCAATTTACTTACTCCCAGTAATTACATCAACTACATTATTTATAGAATTGATCATATACTTGATTTGCACCATTTATTTCTTCTGAAAATAAAATAAAAAGGAGGTACTTGCCAAGTATCTGTGTTAAAACACTATGGCTGATATTGGGGTGGAAATAAACTAGTATAAACAAGAATAACAGTAATAATAACTAGCATTTATATATCATTGGTATGTTAAATACACTGTCCTAATGCTGCATGTGTTACATTTAATGCTAATCACCCCTTACATATTTGGAAACTGAGTCATTGGGATAATTATGTAATTTAATTAAGGTTATAGAGTTAGTAAATAGTAGAGCTGTAATATGAACAAAGTAGCCTGGCTTCAGAGTCTTAGCTCTTAACCACTATATTTAGCTGTCACTTTGCTAATGATATTAATAGAAAACCTGTATTGGAATTTATTCACATGGAAATTTAATGTATAATGAAGGTGGCACTTCAGATAAGTGGGTAAAGGATGAACTATTTATTAATAGTGTAGGTAAAATTGGCTATACATTTGGAACAAGTTAAGACCTACCTCATTCCACACCCCAAAATAAATTCCAGATGGCTTAAATATATAATAAAAGGTATATACTGACAAATTTATGTGAAGAGGCAAAGTTAGCTGTAGAGCAAAAAACACCACAAATTATAACACAGACTGGGGAAAATATTTGCAATATATGTGCCAGAGCTAGTGTCTCAAACCACCTCCTCTCAAAAAAGGCAAAGAATAATAATAGACAATTTATGTATATATGGACAATACATTTATTAAAATAAACTCAACCTTACTCGTAATCAGGAAAACAAGAAACTAAAACATGTTTAATTGGAGAAAATTTAAAAGATTGAGACTATCCAGCAATGGTGATGACATATAGGGAAATAAGCACTCCCTCTTCCTCTTGGTAGGAATGTAAACCAGAAAGATTTTTTGGATGGCAATTAGGCAGTATCTATCAAATATTAAATGTGTTCATTTTTTTAAAATTTTATTTATTTATTTATTTATTTATTTATTTTTGGCTGTGTTGGGTCTTCGTTTCTGTGCGTGGGCTTTCTCTAGTTGCGGCGAGCGGGAGCCACTCTTCATCGCGGCACACGGGCCTCTCACTTTCGCGGCCTCTCTTGTTGTGGAGCACAAGCTCCAGATGCACAGGCTCAGTAGTTGTGGCTCATGGGCCTAGTTGCTCCGCGGCATGTGGGATCTTCCCGGACCAGGGCTCGAACCCGTGTCCCCTGCATTGGCATGCAGATTTTCAACCACTGCACCACCAGGGAAGCCCTAAATGTGTTCATTTTAACCCAGCAATTTCATTTCAAGGAATCTATCCTATGGATATTTTTGCATGTGTTGCAAATATATGAGATTATAACTGCTACATTCGTAGTAATGCTATAAAGCATACAAAACATACATCAGTAGGCAAAGAAGACTGGAAAACATGTGGCTGGAGAACCAAGAGGAAAACCAGGAATGTGGTATCATAGAAGCAAATGGAAAAGAGTTTCAAATATACAACATCAACAATACCAGATACTTTGCATCGATTCAAGATAAAGTGTTCACTCCCTTTAGCCACATGTAGCTCATTGGTTAACCTTGGTAAGCTCTCCTTCAGTGGAATGTTCTGGAAGAAACCTTGGATTAAGAAGTGAGTGGGAAATGAAGGATTAGAGAAAGTGAGTGTAAACAATAATTTCAAGAAGCTTGGCAGCAAAGGGAGAAGATGTATAGGTTGATAGCAAGAGAGGAAGGTTGAAGATCCTCCTGAATCAACCTCTCTAACACTTTTTGGGGAAAAGTTAGAACATAAGTCATAAGTCACAAACTGATTATGCCCACAGGTGTCAGAAACAGATACCCTAAATTAGAAGCAGACTATATGTAAAGCGATAGATAGTAAGTGACACTGGCTTCACTTTGGGAATCAATAAAGTAGTGGAAACTATGATGAGCTGGAAACCACATCGCCCATCTAAAAGGAATAGCCATGACTCAGCTTTAGTAGATTATGGCTATGTTGGAATGCAGATCCTGTGTTGCTAGATCTTCTGATTGTTCAATCAACACAAAAATATCAAGACTACTAACACCATGCACACCAATGCTGTGGACCAAACATGTCTATAGGTAATACCCAGAGCAGCTACTAAGAAAACTATACAAAAACATATGCTAGAAAACACTAAAAATAAATCAAGATATAATCCTAAGAAATGTTCAAGTAACCCATAGGGACTTAACAAAAGAGAAACAGAGGAAAGAAAAAGAGAAGCAGAAAACAAAAGCAAAAAAAAAAATTGGCAGATTTAGGTACCAACTTATCAATAAAAACAATTTAAATGTAAATGGTCTAAATTTTAAAAAAAGAGATTGTCAGATTAGGTGAAATAAAATCAAGACTTATGGTATGCTGTTTACAACAAACACACTTTTAATATGAAAGCACAAATAGATGAAAAATAAAAAGATGGTGAAAGATGTACCACGTGCACTGATCAAAAGAAAGCTGGAGGGGCTAGGCTGATATCAGACAAAGTAGACATCACAGCAAAGAATTTATCTAGGACTAAGAGGGATGTTTCAGAATAGTAAAGAGGACGGTTTTTCAAGAAGACTAACAATCCTACTGTTTAGGATGTATGCACCCAATAACCGAGCTTCAATATATGAGAAGCAAAATGATCAAACTGAAAAGAGAAGTAAACAAAGTATTTCATATTCTAACCCAACCTAACTTTCCATGTTTCTTCCCTGCTTATTCTGTGCTACATGCACACTAGATACCCTACTGTTTCTCAAACATTTAACAGATTTTCCCATCTCTATGTCTTTAACTATGCAGTCCTCTATGCCTAAAATGACTTCTCCTCCATTACCATCTCCCCCAAATCCTCACATTTCAGGGCCAAATTCAAATGCTACTTCTTTTTTTTTTTTTTTTTTTTTGTGGTATGCGGGCCTCTCACGGTTGTGGCCTCTCCCGTTGCAGAGCACAGGCTCCGGACGCACAGGCTCAGTGGCCATGGCTCACGGGCCCAGCTGCTCCGTGGCATGTGGGATCTTCCCAGACCGGGGCACGAACCCGTGTCCCCTGCATTGGCAGGCGGATTCTCAACCACTGTGCCACCAGGGAAGCCCCAAATGCTACTTCTTCAAAAGGTTTCCCCTGATACCAGGTATGATATATCCATCCTCTGAAACCTAACTTCACATGGTACATGCTTCTCTTAAAGAATTATAGTGAAGTATTTACAGGTCCATTTCCTGAAGAATAGAGATCTGTCTTATTCATCACTGAATTTCTAATGCCAAATTCTAACATAGTAGCCACTAAATAAATGTTTCCTAACGGAAACAGAATTAAGCAACTTATCAGAGGAAAGTAATAGTTGAGAAGGAGGAGATCTTAGGTGGTAACCAAGCTTGGTGTATGTCCAAGTTTTATTAATTCATTTATTCATTCACCCAGTCCTATTTTCTCCCTTCCCTCAACACTTATTGGGTACCCACTATAGCCCAAGCTCTATGCTAGTTAGTAATTATCTTCCACAACACTGAACAGTTTTCAAAAGCACTTTGATATCCATAACCTCTGTCTTTCTTACCTTTGAAATAAACAAGAAGTTCTGATATGCCTTTGCTACAACATAGAAGACCTCATTTTATTTCTTGAAGGTGAGACAAGTAATGTAGGAAGACATCTTTTGGCAATTTTAAAGTAATATTTTGACTTCCATTTTGCTTCTCATTAGGAATATTCTAAGCAGATATGTTCTAGCCCTGCTGTCTCCACATATGTTCTCCTCTGTTCACTATTGCGGCATCAGCCTACACATCTGAGCTGTAATCTACATAGTGTGTAATTGCATATCATACTGGCATGGAGTTGTAGTCAACTGTATTAACCTTTCACTTTTATCACCACCAGCCTGGATACCACATGGAGAAAGGTAAATGTAACAGTCACATATGGGAGGAAAATCCACAATGCCATGGTTGAGAATTTAGTTATAGCTAGATACATATTAGAAAATATAAGACCCTAACTAGGGTCCCATGACATGAGATAATGAGGATCTATGTACACATTTGAGTGTATCAGCCACAAGATTGGAGGCCCAACTATAAAGGTAATTACAGAGATTGTAGAGAAATACTCTGTAATCTGTCATTACATTCGTATTTTATTTAGTTTTGGGGGATCCTTCCATACTGTTTAAATGAAGTTATTTTTATATTCCAATCTCTTTTTACCAAAATAAAAGTCATATAATTTTGTTCAAGATACAATGACTGAAGAAGGGATATACACTCAAGAAGGGGAAAGTCAAGAGAGAAGAGTAGATACAGACTCCAACTTGGGCATTCATATATTTATATAACTTCCTGGGTACAGCTAGAGTTGAGAACCACTACCTTAGAACAGTGCTTCTCAAAGTTTAATGTGTATGCAAATCACCTGGGGAGCCTTGATAAAAAAGTAAATTCTGATACAGTAAGTCTAGAATGGGGCCTTAGAGTCTTCATTTCTAAGGAGCTTACAGGTGATTCTGAAACTGATGTTTCACTAACCACACTTTGGGTAGCAAGGCCTTAGAGAAATTCTCCAAGATATGTAAAAGAAGACACATACAAGGGTACTCATTAGAGCCCTATTTGTATTAGCAGGGAGGGAGAAAAAAAGAGAAAATCCCTTAACTATCCTTTAGTAGTATAATAGATAAATAATCTGTTGATTTCCATAAAATGGAGCACTGTTCGGTAGCCAAAATTGATGAGCTAGAGCTACCATGTATCAACTTGGATAAATATTTTAAAACATATTGATAATGGACAAGAGCAAGTTTTAGAATATAGTTTGATACTTTTCAGGTACATTAAAAATACTCAAGAGAGAGTGGCATGGACATATATACACTCCCAAATGTAAAATAGACAGCTAGTGGGAAGCGGCAGCATAGCACAGGGAGATCAGCTCGGTGCTTTGTGACCACCTAGAGGGGTGGGATAGGGAGGGTGGGAGGGAGACGCAAGAGGGAGGGGATATGGGGATATATGTATATGTATAGCTGATTCACTTTGTTGTACAGCAGAAACTCACACACCATTGTAAAGCAATTATACTCCAATAAAGATGTTTAAAAAAGTAAATAAATAAAAATAATACAATATTATGTATAGTTTATGGATCTATACCTGCATAGTTATAATATTTTAACTTTCATGGGTATGATACACACTAATTTTAGGAGAATGCTTACCTTGGGAGAGTGAAAGGAAAGAGATGTGAGATTCTATCTTTATTTTTCAAGTGGAAGGAAGGTCAGAAAGAACTTAGCTCTGAACCATATTTTCAATAAGTTGCTATCTATTGTACCTGGATGATTCGTTACATTTTTCTGTACTTCTCAATATGTTGAAGTATTTTGTTATTAAATTTTTTAAACATCTAGGCCTTTGTTGCACTTTATTTCTTATCTTATGTCTGACACTACTGTGAGGAAAGGCTTAGGTCTTAGTAATAGGAACCTCCTTGTAAAATGAATTACTGTATTCTCTCTCTTGTATCTAGTCCTGCTCAGCTCCATTCAATCTTCGAATAAGAGGCTCCCTACAATACCTTCAACAGTATTCCTGTCCTTAGTCACAAACTTCTCGCCTTAACCATTTTTATACTCTCTTTGGCCCCCAGATCCCTCCCTTACCTTAATGTAGGAGTCTCAAGTAGGGCCCTCAACAAGAACCACCCATCTGAGTCCAGTCAACTCACAGATTTGTAAGAGATGATAAATTGCTGTTTTAAGCCATTAAGTTGTGTTTTTATTGTATCCTTTATTTTGTAATAGTGGTAAAATACACATAACATAAAATTAACCATCTTAAGCATTTTTAAGTATACAGTTCAGCAATGTTAAGTATATCACATTGTTGTCTAACCAATCTCCAGAACACTTTTAATCTTTCAAAACTGAAACCCTATACCCATTAAACAACAACTCCCCATTTCTCCTCCCCATTCCAGTCCCGGGAAACTACCAATCTACTTTCTGACTCCATGAATTTGACTATTCTAGGGAGCTCATATAAGTGGAATCATCCACTATTTGTCCTTTTGTGACTGGCTTATTTGTTTTTGAATTTTATTGAAGTATAGTTGATTTATAATGCTGTATAAATTTCTTCTGTACAGCAAAGTGACTCAGTTATTCATATATATATTCTTTTTCATATTCTTTCCCATTATGGTTTATCACATGATATTGAATATAGTTCCCTGTGCTATACACTATGACCTTGTTGTTTATCCATCCTTTATATAATAGTTTGCATCTGCTAATCCCAAACTCCCAATCCTTCTCTCCCCCTCCCCCTTGGCAACCATAAGTCTGTTCTCTATGTCTGTGAGTCTGTTTCTGTTTTGTAGATAAGTTCACTTGTGTCATATTTTAGATTCCACATATAAGTAATATCATATGGTATTTGTCTTTCTTTTTATGACTTAGTATGATAATCTCTGGGTCCATCCATGTTGCTGCAAATGACATTATTTCATTCTTTTTTATGGCTGAGTAATAGTCCATTGTGTGTGTGTGTGTGTGTGTGTGTGTGTGTGTGTGTGTGTGTGTGTATATACCATATCTTCTTTACCCATTCATCTGTCATGGGACATTTAGGTTGCTTCCATGTCTTGCCTATTGTAAATAGTGCTGCTATGAATATTGGGGGTGCATGTATTTTTTGAATTATAGTTTTGTCCAGACATACACCCAGGAGTGTGATTGCTGGATCATAGGGTAGCTCTATTTTTTTGTTTTTTAAGGAACCTCCATACTGTTCTCCACAGAAGCTGTACCAGTTTACATTCCCACCAACAGTGTAGGAGTGTTCCCTTTTCTCCACACCCTCTCCAACATTTACTGTTTAGATCTTTTGATGATGGCCATTCTGACCGGTGTGAGGTGATACCTGATTGTGATTTTGATTTGCATTTCTCTAATACTTAGCGATGATGAGCATATTTTCAGGTGCCTTTTGACCATCTGTATGTCTTCTTTGGAGAACTGTCTATTTAGGTCTTCTGTCCATTTTTGGATTGCATTGGATTTTTGTTGTTGTTATTGAATTGTATGAGTTGTTTGTATATTTTGGAAATTAAGCCCTTGTCAGTAGCATCATATGAAAATATTTTCTCCCAGTCCATAGGTTGTCTTTTCATTTTGTTTATGGTTTCCTTTGCTGTGAAAACGCTTATAAGTTTAATTAGGTCCCATTTGTTTATTTTTGCTTTTATTTCTATTGCCTTGGGAGACTTACCTAAGAAAATATTGGCACAAATTATGTCAGAGAATGTTTTCCCTATGTTTTATTCTAGGAGTTTTATGGTGTGACTGGCTTATTTCACTTAGCAGAATGTCTTCAAGGTTCATCCATATCATTTCATGCATCAGAATTCTCTTCTTTTTTAAGGCTGAATAATATTGCATTGTATGTATATACCACATTTTGTTTATCCACTCATCTGTCCATGGACATTTGTGTTCCTTCCACCTTTTGTCTATTGTGAATAATGCTGCAGTGAGCATAGGTGTACAAATATCTCTTCAAGACTCTGTTTTCATGTACACCCAGAGGTGGAATTGCTGAATCTTATTGTAATTCTATATTTTTTAAATTTTTTGAGAAACTGACACACTGTTTTCCAGAGCAGCTACTCAATTTTAGACTTCTACCAGTAGTGCACAAGGACTCCACTTTCTCCATACCCTCACTGACATGAATTATTTTCTGGTTTGTTTTTTAATAGTAGTCATCCTAATGGATGTAAGATGGCAAGCCATTAAGTTTTTTGTTTTGTTTTGTTTTGTTCTTTAACTTCTTTATTGGAGTATAATTGCTTTACAATGGTGTGTTAGTTTCTGCTTTATAACAAAGTGAATCAGCTGTACATATACATATATCCCCATATCTCCTCCCTATTGCGTCTCCCTCCCACCCTCCCTATCTCACCCCTCTAGATGGTCACAAAGCACTGAGCTAATCTCCCTGTGCAATGCAGCTGCTTCCCACTACCTATCTATTTAACATTTGGTAATGTATATATGTCCATGCCACGCTCTCACTTCGTCCCAGCTTACCCTTCCCCCTCCCCATATCCTCAAGTCCATGCTCTACATCTGCATCTTTATTCCTGTCCGGCCCATGTTCTTCAGAAACTTTTTTTTAGATTCCATATATATGTGTTAGCATACGGTATTTGTTTTTCTCTTTCTGACTTACTTCACTCTGTATGACAGACTCTAGGTTCACACACCTCACTACAAATAACTCAATTTTGTTTCTTTTAATGGCAGAGTAATATTCCATTGTATATATGTGCCACATCTTCTTTATCCTTTCATCTGTCGATGGACACTTAGGTTGCTTCCATGTCCTGGCTATTGTAAATAGAGCTGCAATGAATATTTTGGTACATGATTCTTTTTGAATTATGATTTTTTTCCAGGTATATGCCCAGTAGTGGGATTGCTGGGTTGTATGGTATTTCCATTTTTAGTTTTTTAAGGAACCTCCATACTGTTCTCCATAGTGGTTGTATCAGTTTACATTCCCACCAACAGTGCAAGAGACTCTCCTTTTCTCCACACCCTCTCCAGCACTTATTGTCTGCAGATTTTCTGATGATGGCCATTCTGAATGGTGTGAGGTGATATTTCATTGTAGTTTTGATTTGCATTTCTCTAATGGTTAGTGATGTTGAGCATCCTTTCATGTGTTTGTTGGCAATCTGTATATCTTCCTCGGAGAAACGTCTATTTAGGTCTTCTGCCCATTTTTGGATTGGGTTGTTTGTTTTTTGTTGATATTGAGCTGCAGGTACTACTTGTAAATTTTGGAGATTAATCCTTTGTCAGTTGCTTCATTTGCAAATATTTTCTCCCATTCTGAGGGTTGTCTTTTAGTGTTGTTTATATTTTCCTTTGCTGTGCAAAAGGTTTTAAGTCTCATTAGGTCCCATTTGTTTATTTTTGTTTTTATTTCCATTTCTCTAGGAGGTGGGTCAAAAAGGATCTTGCGGTGATTTATGTCATAGAGTGTTCTGACTATGTTTTTCTCTTAAGAGTTTGATAGTGCCTGGCCTTACATTTAGGTCTTTAATCCATTTTGAGTTTACTTTTGTGCATGGTGTTAGGGAGTGTTCTAATTTCATTCTTTTACCTATAGCTGTCCAGTTTTCCCAACACTGCTTATTGAAGAGGCTGTCTTTTCTCCACTGTATATTCTTGCCTCCTTTATCAAAAATAAGGTGACCTATGTAGTGGGTTTATCTCTGGGCTTTCTATCCTGTTCCACTGATCTATATTTCTGTTTCTGTGCCAGTACCATACTGTCTTGATTACTGTAGCTTTGTAGTATAGTCTGAAGTCAGGGAGCCTGATTCCTCCAGGTCCGTTTTTCTTTCTCAAGGTTGCTTTAGCTATGTGGGGTCTTTTGCGTTTCCATACAAATGGTGAAATTTTTTGTTATAGTTCTGTGAAAAATGCCATTGGTAGTTTGATAGGGATTGCATTGAAACTGTAGATTGCTTTGGGTAGTATAGTCTTTTTCACAATGTTGATTCTTCCAATCGAAGAACATGGTATATCTCTCCATCTGTTTGTATACTTTTAATTTGTTTCCTCAGAGTCTTATAGTTTTCTGCATACAGGTCTTTTGTCTCCTTAGGCAGGTTTATTCCTAGGTATTTTATTCTTTTTGTTGCAATGATAAATGGAAGTGTTTCCTTAATTTCTCTTTCAGATTTTTCATCCTTAGTGTATAGGAATGCAAGAGATTTCTGTGCATTAATTTTGTATCCTGCTACTTTACCACATTCACTGATTAGCTCTAGTAGTTATCTGATAGCATCTTTAGGATTCTCTATGTATAGTATCATGACATCTGCAAACAGTGACAGCTTTACTTCTTCCTTTCCGATTTGGATTACTTTTATTTATTTTTTCCTCTGATTGCTGGGGCTAAAACTCCCAATACTATGTTGAATAATAGTGGTGAGAATGGACAGCCTTGTCTTGTTCCTGATCTTAGAGGACATGGTTTCAGTTTTTCACCATTGAGAATGATGTTAGCTGTGGGTTTGTCATATATGGCCTTTATTATGTTGAGGTAAGTTACCTCTATACCTACTTTATGGAGGGTTTTTATGATAAATGGGTGTTGAATTTTGTCAAAAGCTTTCTCTGCATCTATTGAGGTGATCATATGGTTTTTCTCCTTCAATTTGTTGATATGGTGTATCACATTGATTGATTTGCATATATTGAAGAATCCTTGCATTCCTGGGTAAACCCCACTTGATCATGGTGTATGATCCTTTTAATGTGCTGTTGGATTCTGTTTGCTAGTATTTTGTTGAGGATTTTTGCATCAATGTTCATCAGTGATACTGGCCTGTAGTTTTCTTTTTTTGTGACATCTTTGTCTGGTTTTAGTATCACGGTGATGGTGGTTTTGTAGAATGAGTTTGGGGGTGTACTCCCTCTACTATATTTTGGAAAAGTTTGAGAAGGATAGGTGTTATCTCTTCTCTAAATGTTTGATGGAATTTGCCTGTGAAGCCATCTGGTCAGAAGGAAAGAAATCATAAAGATCAGATCAGATCAGATATAAATGAAAAAGAAATGAAGGAAACAATAGCAAAGATCAATAAAACTAAAAGCTGGTTCTCTGAGAAGATAAACAAAATTGATAAACCATTAGCCAGACTCAACAAGAAAAAAAGAATTATAAATGAAAAAGGAGAAGTAACAACTGACACTGCAGAAATACAAAGTATCATGAGAGAGCACTACAAGCAACTATATGCCAATAAAATGGACAACCTGGAAGAAATGGACAAATTCTTAGAAAAGCACAACCTTCCGAGACTGAACCAGGAAGAAATACAAAATATAAACAGACCAATCACAAGCACTGAAATTGAGACTGTGATTTAAAATCTTCCAGCCATTAAGTTTTGAAGTGGTTTCTTACACAGGAATGAATAATTGTTTAAAGAGGCCAGTCTTACCCTGATTATAAACCAGACAAAACATAATAAAACTACAGACCAATGTCAATCATGAACATGGATGTAAATTTTTAATAAAATATTAGCAAGTTGTATCCAACAATATGTAAAAATAATGTCATACAAAGTAAAATTTATCTCAATAATTTAAGATTTAACATTTATAAATCAATCAGTGTAATTCAAGATATGCTAAGATCTGAATATTTCTGGACCCCCAAAATTTATATGGTGAAATTCTAATTCTCAGTGTGATGGTATTAGGTGGGCCCTATGGGACATAATTAGTTCATGAGGACAGAGTCTCATGATTAGGATGAATGTCCTTATAAATGAGACTCCAGAGAGATCCTTCACCCCTTCTGTCATGTGGAGAGACAGCAAGAAGACACTAGATATGAACCAGAAAGAGGGCCCTCACCAGAATACAACCTTGCTGACACCTTGATCTTGGACTTCACAGACTCCAGAACTGTGAGAGATAATTTTTTGTTGTTTATAAGCTACCCAATATGTGGTATTGTCTTATAGCAATCCAAATGGACTAAGACACCATATTAACAGATTAAAAAAATATGATTATCTCAAAAAATGCAGGAAAAACTTTTCACAAAATTAAACACCAAATTCCTGATTTTAAAAACCTCTCAGAAAACTTGGAATAAATGTAAATTTCCACAACATGATAAAATCCATTCACAAAAATCTTACAGCTAACGTCTTACCTATTAATGAAAGACAACATTCTCCCCCTAAGATCAGAAGCAAGATAAGAATGTCCACTCCCACCACTTCTGTTAAATATTCTACCATCAATATGAGATATTGCAATCAATCAAATAAAAGGGGGAACAAAATTCATCCAGCTTGAAAAGAAAGATGTAAAACTGTCTTTATTTGCAGATGACGTGATCATCTATGAATATCTATGTAGAAAATCCTACGGAATTTACAGGAAAGTTGCTGATTACTAGCTACAGAAAAGTTAGCAATGTTATAAGATATAAGATCAGTATACAAAAGTCAATTATTTTTCTATATATGAGCAATAAACCATCATTAAATGAAATTAAAAGAACTAATCAATGTAATTTACATTAGCACCAAAAAGAAATAAGAGATAAACCTGGAAAAAGATGTGCAAGACTGAAAACTAAAATTATGTCTAAGAGAAGTTAAAGAAGACCTAAAAAATAAGATACTATATTTATGGATTGGAAAAATCAGTATTATTATGAGTCAACGCTCTCCAAATTGATCTATAGATTCAATGCAATCCCTATCAAAATTCCAGTAGGATCTTTTTATAAAATATCAAGAAGCAAATTTTAAAATTGCCTTAGATAGAAAGGCAAACAACCTAGATTAGCCAGAGCAATTTTAAAAGAGAAGAAAAAAGTTGGAGTGTTTACACTACCTAATTTCAAGACATATTCTAAAGCTATAATAACAAGACAGTATGATATTAGAATAAGTATAGACAAATAGACCAATGGAATAGAGTCCAGAAACAGATCCATATGTACATATGGTCAATTTAATTTTTCCAGAGTGCAAAGGCAATTCAGTGGAAAAGGGATAGCATTGTCAACAAATTGTGAAGGAATAATTGGATCGTATATGCAAAAAATTAAACCTTGATGCAAATTGCACAGCATATACAAAAATTACCTGAAAATATATCATAAACTTAAATGTAAAAACCTAAAACTATACATCATCTAGAAGAAAATAGAAGAAAATGCTGAGTTTGGATTATGCAAAGATTTATTACATACTAAACTAGAAGTCCAGCCCATGAAATAATTAATAAATTGAACTTCATCCAAGTTAATAAATTCTGTTCTTCAAAAGACACTGTTAAGAGAATAAACAGACAAGCTACACACTGGGAGAAATTATTTGCAAATCACATATCTGATAAAGGATTGTACTTAGAATATATAAAAACCAACGAAGTTTAATACGAAAACAACCCAATTCAAAAATGGCAAACATACTCACCAAAGAATATATATGGATAGCAAACAGGCACATAAAATGATGCTCAACATTATAAGACATGAGGGAAAAGCAAATTAAAATCCGGAGGTACCACTTTAGGCATACTGGAATGTCTAAAACTAAAAAGACTGCTCATACCAAGTGTTGCTGAAGTTGTGAAACAACTGGACTTCTCATACACTGCTGGTAGGAATGGTAAAATGGTTCAATGCTGGTAGGAATGGTAAAATTGTACAATGGTACAATTTTGGAAAATAGTTTTGTATATACTTACCATATGGCCCAGCCATACCACCCCAAGGTATTTACTCAAGAGAAGTTAAAATATGTGTTCATACAAAGACTTGTACATGAATCTTCATAACAGCTTTATTCATAATATCCAACAACTAGAAAGCAGATCAATGACAGCATGGGGGTAGGTGACAACAATCATATGGGAGGAGGGGATTATAAAAGGGAATGAGGAAACCCTTGGAGATGATAGATAGGTTCCTACTCTTGATTATGGTGATGGCTTCATGGGTTTATGTTTAAGTCAAAATATATCAAATTGTACTACATAAATATATGCAGTTTCTTTCATATCGATTATACCTCAATGATGTTATTTTTAAAGGCTTCTCTGCTAAGAAAACTTTTAAAACACAGTCCGGCTTCACTTTCAAGATGGTCAGTTAAGCACATGTGTTTACTTTTTTTTTCCTCAAACAGAAATGCATTGACCCAAAGTGGTTTGGAAATGCATATTGGGGAACTAATACAGTCCAGAAACTGAATCCAGGAAGATTTCCCAAAGGAAGTGACATTTATTTTGAGATCTTGAGAGTAAGTAAGAGAAGGAAAGGCTAACAGAATGGGAAAGTTAAGAGAGCTTCAGGCAGAATGAACCATGTGAGAAGTTTTCCAACTTGGTTAAATACTGCAAGTTTTCCTGGACCTTAATGAGATTAAGAAAATTAAAAATTTCAAGATATTTCTTGAGGATTGATTATATTTTGAATATTGATTTAAATAGAGCTTGTTTTAAACATGACACCCTGGATTTTACATCACACATAATACCCTAGAAGCATAGAGCTGGAAAGACTCTTATGAAAGCATTGAAACCAGTGGTACTCAATTATAATCTCCCTCCATCAACAGTCATATGTAACACAAGATAACTCTCAAAAGAAAAGTAATTCTCCGTCTTTTATTTATTTATTTATTTTGGCCATGCAACGAGGCATGTGGGATCCTAGTTCCCCAACAAGGGATCGAACTCATGCCCCCAGCATTGGAAGCACAGAGTCTTAACCACTGGACCACCAGGGAAGTCCTCTCAGTCTTTTAATATACCTCTTACTTCCTCATGGGAGTCTCTACTCTCAACTGAATGTTTTCATTTTACAAATGGAAAAACTAAGTCCCAGAGAGGATAAGGAGACTTCCCCAAGATCACATAGCAAAGAAATAGCAAAGTTAGGATAAGAACTCAGGTTTTCTGAGTTGCAAGCAAGTGGTGCTTTTTCTGCAATAACCAGTGAGACAATATAGTGTAACATGGGCTCTAGAGTAAGACTGACAGAATCAAAGTCTGGGCCTATTTCTTACTAGTCATGTAACCTTGGACAACTTAATCTTCCTGAGCCCATTTACTCATCTTTAAGATTAAAGGGTTAATATTTTGAAAAGTGCTTAAAAAAGTTAATATTTTGAAAAGTGCTTAAAACAATGCGTTGAAATAAAAATGAATATTTGTTACTTAGGAAGAACTCTATGATTTCCTCCATAAGGATTCATATCATGCCATACTTGGTAAATTTACTAGAATCAGGGAAAGTGGGAAGAAGTCTGGCAGCTTATCCCTTGGAATGAAGTCCATTTGCATTAAATAACAGAAAAAAAAAAGCCAGCAGAGACTCTCACGCTGAAAGATATTGATCTTAAGGCGTATGTCCAGCTAACTCGGAGTCTCCCCTCCCACAGGGGCATGTTTAGGGAGAAGAGACTGTAAGACAAAATTTCCTAAGTTCTTCCAGAAAAGCCCTTACTATGACCTTAATCCCACACAGGAAGTTTACTTGCGCAAGTAGGCATCAGAAGGAATACAGTTTGTGAGTTAGTTGAAGAGGTGGAAAGAGGTCTATCTGAAATCTGAGGCAAAGTTATAAAGACAGAGGTAGATGGGTGTGACTCCTAACACAGATGGTAAACTGGTAGATATTTGAAATGTGTGCATACGTGTGTTTTGTGCAATCCTAAATGGCTCAGTTCAGCCAGAGTTTTCTGTGTTCTCCAAGTGATTTTCTTGGACAAAATCACACATAAGCCAAATCCACATTACACTCAAATTGTCCCCGAATTTATCAATCACATTGGAATAAATTTGTGTTTTCAAGGCACGTGTAACAGTATAACTGACTATATGTTAGCCATCAAAGTGGACGTGTCTAGTAAGCAATTGGATTTACAAATCTAGAGTTCATGGTAGAGGTATCCGTTAAATCTAACTCGGAAGTGATCAACATATATATATGCTATGGAAAGTCATGGGATTAGATGAGACTTCCTAGGGAGTGAATATAAATGAATATAAATGTAGAGGTCACATAACTGAGCCCTTGGTGAAACCATGCAGGAGCCTGTGGGGCTCCTGGGTACAGAAGCCTTTCTGTCCCCTGTTTTCTTGTTTGTAGGGAAAGGACCCCAGCCTCCATGACCTTCCCCCTTCCCCAAGTTCCAAAGGGCAGATTCAAACAGTTGCTAATCAAGGGAGGAGCAGCCAAGAAATCACCTGAGGCTACACTAAAGGAACCAGAGAAGCTCATCAAGATTACCTGATACCAGATTAAAGGAGTGTGTTGGGGGGGGGGGCGGCCTGCACACACCCTAATCTTGTCAGCAACCCCACCCTTGAACCATTTCTATAAAACTCCTCATCAAATCCTCCCAGGTGGGAACACAGAGTTTTTCGGGGCAGGAGCCCACTATGTCCCCCTTTGCCTGGCAAAGCAATAAAGCTATTCTTTTCTACTTCACCCAAAACTCTGTCTCTGAGATTTGATCCAGCACCAGTGCACAGAGGCCGAGCTTTCAGCATCACTGGGACAGCCACAACATATAGAAGTCAAGAAGATGATGAGGAATAAGGAAGGACTCTGAGAAGGAGCAGCCAGAAGAAGGAGAAGGAACTCTTCCTGAAAGCCAAGTGAAGAAAGTCTCCAAGGAGTAGGGAGCAATCAACCAGGTCAAATATAGCAGATAGGTCAAAAAAGGACTGGGAAATATTCTTAGAATCTGGTTAACTGAAAGTGACTGGTAACCTTGACAAGAACATTTGGTGGAGTGGTGAGAGAGAAAGCCTGATTGGAAATAGTTGAAGGGTAAATGGAGAAAGAGGGACTGAGGATAGATAGTATAGGGAACTCTTTTGAGGGGAAGATAAATAGAGAAAAGGGCAATGTGAGACATCAGTGTTTTTTAAGATTAAAAAAATTTTGTATGCTAATCAGATTAGAGGAGAAGAAAAATTTGACCATATAGGAGACAAGGTAGAATTGCTGCATCTGCCATTGTACTAACAGAGTAGAGGAAATGGAATCTACGGCAGAGATGCTAAGAGTATGGACAGATCATCCTCAGTAAGAAGAGTGAAGACAGAGTTCCTGGACACAGATGTGGGTAAGTGGGAGAGATGCCAGTAGCATGTGCAGGTTCTCTTCTGATTGCCTCTGTTTTCTCAATGAAGTAGGAATCAAGGTCAGCAGAGGAGAGTGAGGTATAGAGGAGGTGTTGGACATTCCAGGAGAGAAAAACCAAACTGCTGTTCAGGAGAGCTTAAGAATGAAAGGACTAAGGTAACATTAGAGCACATTTGTTTAAAAAATTTCTTATACATAGAACTGCTATATGTAGCAAAGTGTACAGACAATTTTAATTTTGTTAAATATTGTCAAATTGCCCTCTGAGGTTATATTAGTTCACATTCCCACATGTAACAAGTCTGCTTCCCCAAGCTTCTGCCAACACAGTATGCTATCAAACATTTTCACCCGTCCCAATCTGATAGTTGAAAATGATACCAGTGCAATTTTAATTTGCATTCTTCTGATTTAAATGAAGTTGAATATCTTTTCTTATGATTAATGGCCAAGAACCACAGATAGAACTGGATCCTCCCAGGGAGCTGTGACTTGGTAACTTAAACAAGCAATTTCTTTCTGTCCTAGGTTTTCACTTATTCAACCAGTATTTATTGAATGTCTAGTATGGATCACACATTGTTCAAGTGATTAAGGAATACAGCAGTGAACAAAAACAAAACAAAACAAGCTCAGAACCTGAACTGGGCACCACAGCCCAGAATCACAGAAACTCCAGGGAAGAAGAGGTCTCAGATAACCTATAATCTAAGATCACAAAACAAGGATCTGGATTAGTACCCAGGGCAGAGATAAAGCTTTCTTTTATGTGCTATGGAGAGAGACAAAAGGATTTTTAAGCTGATAAGTGACAATAAATCAGAGTTAAGATTTAGAATGCCAAATTAACCCATATGTCTGTGATGGACTAAGGATGGAGGAGAAACAGTGGCTGGTTCAGCAAGTGCTTAATAAATATGAAAGGAGAAAAAGAAGGGAAACGACCATCCAAGAAGGAAGTCATTCCAGATACAACAGCAGCCCTCTTTTTCCTAGAATTCTGAATCAAATGGTCTTGTAGGACTCTTGGAGAGAAGCAGAATACAGAGGAAACAGCTGCTGGAAGCTGTGCTTAGCCACTCTCCCAGGTCCTCTGACTCTAATTTTCCAGGCGTCGTATGCAATGGCAAATCTAGAGCAGAGCAGGAGGTGTAATGCCTCTTGAAAGATAGATCTTCAGCATTAAATAAATTCCTCTTGGCAATGCTCTCAGCTATTGCCCCTGGGGACTGGTACAAATTTCCATTCAAGTATCAAATAACCAAATATGCTGAAGTATTTAACTCAAATTTGCCTGAACCAAGTTCCTCAGTGATAATCGAACATGCAAACCAGAGAATAATGCTATTTGAGAGGTTTTGTTGCTTTCTCCCTCCACAGGCAGTGCCCACATGTATACAATTCCAGTCAACCAGGTAAATTAGCTAACCATCTCATCAAAATAGGAAGTACCTAGAGGAGTCAAAAAAGGTAGTGACAGAGACCTTCAAGATAGCAGAGGAGTAAGACGTGGAGATCAACTTCCTCCCCCAAAATACATCAGAGATACATCTACATGTGGAACAACTCCTACAGAACACCTACTGTATGCTGGCAGAAGACCTCGGACTTCCCAAAAGGCAAGAAACTCCCCACATACCTGGCCGTGTGACTGACAGGGTCTTGGTGCTCTGGCCGGTGTCAGACATGTGCCTCTGAGGTGGGAGAGCCAAGATGAGGACATTGGTCCACCAGAGACCTACCTGCTCCACGTAATATCAAATGGTGAAAGCCCTCCCAGAGATCTCCATTTCAATGCTAAGACCCAGCTCCCCTCAACAAGCAGCCAGCTACAGTGCTGGACAGGCCATCCTATGCCAAACAACTAGCAAGAGAGGAACACAACTCCACCCATTAGCAGAGAGGCTGCCTAAAACTATAATAAGGTCACAGTCATATGCCAAAACACACCACTAGACACAGTTCTGCCGACCATCAAGACAAGATCCAGCCTCAACCACCAGAACACAGGCACTAGTCCCCTCCACCAGGAAGCCTACACAACCCACTGAACCAACCTTAGCCACTGGGGGCAGACACCAAAAACAATGGGAACTATGAACATGCAGGCTGTGAAAAGGAGATCCGCAAACACAGTAAGTTAAGCAAAATGAAAAGACAGAGAAACACACAGCAGATAAAGTAGCAAGGTAAAAACCCATCGGAACAAACAAATGAAGAGGAAATAGGCAGCCTACCTGAAAAAGAATTCAGAGTAATGATAGTAAAGATGATCCAAAATCTTGGAAATAGAATGGAGAAAATACAAGAAACGTTTAACAAGGACCTAGAAAAACTAAAGAGCAAACAAAGAGTGATGAACAACACAATAAATGAAATTAAAAATTCTCTACAAGGAATCAATAGCAGAATAACTGAGGCAGAAGAAAGGATAAGTGACCTGGATATAAAATAGTGGGAATAACTACCACAGAGCAGAATAAAGAAAAAGAGCGAAAAGAATTGAGGACAGTCTTGGAGACGTCTGGGACAACATTAAACGCACAAACATTCGAATTATAGGGGTCCCAGAAGAAGAAGAGAAAAAGAAAGGGACTGAGAAAATATCTGAAGAGATTATAGTTGAAAACTTCCCTAATATGGGAAAGGAAATAGTAAATCAAGGAAGCACAGAGAGTCCCATACAGGATAAACCCAAGGAGAAACACGCCAAGACACATAATAATCAAACTGTCAAAAATTAAATACAAAGAAAACATATTAAAAGCAGCAAGGGAAAAACAACAAATAACACACAAGGGAATCCCCATAAGGTTAACAGCTGATCTTACAGCAGAAACTCTGCAAGCCAGAAGGGAGTGGCAGGACATATTTAAAGGGATGAAAAGGAAAAACCTACAAGTAATATTACCCTACACAGCAAGGATCTCATTCAGATTCGATGGAGAAATTAACACCTTTACAGACAAGCAAAAGCTAAATACATATCAATAATGACTTTAAATGTAAATGGATTAAATGCTTCAACCAAAAGACATAGAATGGTTGAATGGATACAACAACAAGACCCATATATATGCTGTCTACAAGATACCCACTTCAGACCTACGGACACATACAGACTGAAAGAGAGGGGATGGAAAAAGATATTCCATGCAAATGGAAATCAAAAGAAAGCTGGAGTAGCAATTCTCATATCAGACAAAATGACTTTAAAATAAAGAATTTTACAAGAGACAAGGAAGGACACTACATAATGATCAAGAGATCAATCCAAGAAGAAGATATAACAATTGTAAATATTTATGCACCCAACATAGGAGGACCTCAATACATAAGGCAAATGCTAACAGCCATAAAAGGGGAAATCGACAGTAACACAATCATAATAGGGGACATTAACACCCCACTTTCACCAATGGACAGATCATCCAAACAGAAAATAAATAAGGAAATACAAGCTTTAAATGATACATGAAACAAGATGGACTTAATTGATATTTATAGGACATTCCATCCAAAAACAACAGAATACACTTTCTTCTCAAGCGCTCATGAAACATTCTCCAGGATAGAGCATATCTTGGGTCACAAATCAAGCCTTGGTAAATTTAAGTAAATTGAAATCATATCAAGTAAATTTTCTGACCACAATGCTATGAGACTAGATATCAATTACAGGTAAAAAAATCTATTAGAAAAACAAACACATGGAGGCTAAACAATACACTACTAAATAACCAAGAGATCACTGAAGAAATCAAAGAGGAAAGCAAAAAATACCTAGAAACAAATGACAATGAAAACACAATGACCCCAAACCTATCGGATGCAGCAAAAGCAGTTCTAAGAGGGAAATTTATAGCAATACAATCCTACCTCAAGAAACAAGAAACACCTCAAATAAACAACCTAACCTTACACCTAAAGCAATTAGAGAAAGAACAGCAAAAGGACCCCAAAGTTTGCAGAAGGAAAGAAATCATAAAGATCAGATCAGAAATAAATGAAAAAGAAATGATGAAAACAATAGTAAAGATCAATAAAACTAAAAGCTTGTTCTTTGAGAAGACAAACAAAATTGATAAACCATTAGCCTGACACAACAAGAAAAAAAAAGAAGACTCAAATCAAAAGAATTAGAAATGAAAAAGGAGAAATAACAAGTGACACTGCAGAAATACAAACTTACCTCAACTTAAAAAAGGCCATATATGACAAACCCACAGCCAACATCGTTCTCAATGCTGAAAAATTGAAACCATTTCCTCTAAGATCAGGAACAATACAAGGTTGTCCACTCTCACCAATATTATTTAACATAGTTTTGGAAGTTTTCGCCACAGCAATCAGAGCAGAAAATGAAATAAAAGGAATCCAAATCAGAAAAGAAGAAAAAAACCTGTCACTGCGTGCAGATGACATGACCCTATACATAGAGAATCCTAAAGATGCTATGAGAAAACTACTAGAGCTAATCAGTGAATGGGGTAAAGTAGCAGGATACAAAATTAATGCACAGAAATCTCTAGCATTCCTATACACTAATGATGAAACATCTGAAAGACAAATTAAGGAAACACTCCCATTTACCACTGCAACAAAAAGAATAAAGTACCTAGGAATAAACCTGCCTCAGGAGACAAAAGACCTGTATGCAGAAAATGATAAGACACTGATGAAAGAAATTAAAGATGATACAAACAGATGGAGAGATATACCATGTTCCCAATGGCATTTTTCACAAAACTAGAACAAAAAATTTCACCATTTGTATGGAAACAGAAAAGACCCCAAATAGCCAAAGCAATCTTGAGAAAGAAAAACGGACCTGGAGGAATCAGGCTCCCAGATTTCAGGGTATACTACAAAGCTACAGTAATCAAGACAGTATGCTAGTGGCACAAAAACAAAAATATAGATCAATGGAACAGGAGAGAAAGCTGAGAGGTAAACCGAAGCACATATGGTCTCCTTATTTTTGATAAAGGAGGCAAGAATGTACAATGGAGAAAAGACAGCCTCTTCAATAAGTGGTGATGGGAAAACTGGACAGCTACATGTAAAAGAATGAAATTAGAACACTCCCTAACACCATACACAAAAGTAAACTCAAAATGGATTAAAGACCTAAATGTAAGGCCAGACACTATCAAACTCTTAGAGGAAAACATAGGCAGAACATTCTATGACATAAATCAAAAAAAAAAACTAAAAATAGAACTACCATATGGCCCAGCAATCCCACTACTTGGCATATACTCTGAGAAAACCATAATTCAAAAAGAGTCATGTACCAAAATATTCATTGCAGCTCTATTTACAATAGCCAGGACATGGAAGCAACCTAAGTGTCCATCAACAGAGGAATGGATAAAGAAGATGTGGCACAGCTTCCCTAGTGGCTCAGTGGTTGAGAGTCCACCTGCCGATGCACGGGACACGAATTCGTGCCCCGGTCCGGGAAGATCCCACAAGCCGTGGAGCAGCTGGGCCTGTGAGCCATGGCCGCTGAGCCTGTGCATCCGGAGCCTGTGCTCTGCAACGGGAGAGGACACAACAGTGAGAAGCCCATGTAGCAAAAAAAAAAAAAAAAAAAAAAAAAAAAGAAATATTTACGTTAAGTTCAGCAGTTACTTCAGGTTCCACTCATATGTATTTAATATAATAAACTATATATAGATCATTTTTTTGGATAATAAACATTCTAACACCGTAAGGTGGCATATTTTAGTTTTGATCTGTGTTTCCCCGTTGATTAGTGATACCGAGCACCTTTTCATGTACTCGGCCATTTGTAATATGCTTGTTGCAAATATCTTCTCCTGTTCCATAGGTTGTTTTTTCATTTTGTTGATGGTTTCCTTTGCTAAACAGAAACTATTTAGTCTGATACAGTCCTACTTGTTTACGTTGCTTTTGTTGCCTTTGCTTTGGGTGTCAAATTTTAAAAAATTATTGCCAAGACCAATGTCAAGGACCTTACCCCCTATGTTTTCTTTTAAGAATTTTACAGCTTCAGTTCAAGATAAGAGATTAAAAATGCTGGCAAGGATGTGGAGAAAAAGGAACCTGTATACTGTTGGTCGGAATGTAAACTGGTAGAGTCGCTGTGGAAAACAGTATGGAGGGCTCTCCAGAAACTAAAAATAGAACAATCATATGATACAGCAATCCCACTTCTGGATATATAGCCAAAGGCAACAAAATCATTATCTGAAGAGATATGGGAACATATGTATACGTATAGCTGATTCACTTTGTTATAAAGCAGAAACTAACACACCATTGTAAAGCAATTATACTCCAATAAAGATGTTAACAAAAAAAAAAAGAAATCCAAATACTAGCTGAGTGATTCTTACACATCCAGCGAATGAGAAAATATCCACCTCAAATCAGGTAGGAAAACCTGAGGCACACTCTTGCCATAAAACCCACCCTAACACAGTTCCTTACAATTGGGAGGGAATCCCCATCCCCCAGCTTCTCCCTGAGGAGCAAAGGGTTTGGACCACAATCTAGTGTCCCAACTTTATGGCTCTAGCCCAAGGGATTAGCCCCCAAAACACCTACCTCTGAAAGCCAGTGGTGCTTGCATCCATAAGACCTACAATACTATAGCAAACAAAGAAGCAATTCTTGACCAGCACAAGCACACAAACAATTGCTGTGGTTATTCCATCAGGGCTCAGCAGAGAGAGCAGACAAAAATGCCCATTTCCTCGTCTTTCCCTGAAAGAGGTCTAACTGCAGACTTCACAAGCTGCTGTCTGAGTGTTTGGCTTCTAATTTTAGCATGTATCTACAGGCTGGCTGCAATCCTCTCCAGAGACTGGAGAAGCCAGTGGGAAGTTTCCCTGCTTCCTCCTCCTTCTGGGTGGCTCAAATGATAAAACCAAATCACCAGTATCTCACTGAAAGAGCTTACACACACACATTTGGCACCCCACCTTTTGCAGCTGCCACCTAAGGGATGGGATCCCAAATCAGCTAGCTCTGATAGCCAACAGGACTTGCATTCATTAAGTCCTACAGGACTATAGCAAAGAAGTGGTTTTTATTTTTTATTTATTTTTTGTTTTTAACATTTTTATTGGAGTATAATTGCTTTACAATGGTGTGTTCATTTCTGCTGTATAACAAAATGTATCAGCTATACATATATCCTCATATCTCCTCCCTCTTGTGTCGAAGTGGTTTTTAAATAGGTGAAGGAGGGCCCCCTTCATGGCTATCCCTCCAGGGCTCAACACAGAGGTAAAAGGCAAAAACTCTCTCTCCCAGTTTCTTCCTGGAAGGGTCTTAACTACATACTTTCCCAACTGCCACCTGAGGGCCCAGCTTCTAATCAGCCTGAATCTAGGTGCTGACTGCGATCCTCCCCCTCTGGGACACTGAAGGGTCTTGGCACACCAACTACTGGGAGCCACTAAGAACAAAGAAGGTGGCTTGGACAATTACAAGGGTTTGAGAGGCTATCAGGGGCTCAGGCTAGGCAGATTGACAAGGTTCATCTTCTATATGAGACCACTCTGTCGAGACTGGGAGAGGTGTCTGTTTTATCTGATGTACAGAAACCAACACAGAGTCAAGGAAAATGAAGAAACAGAGGAATATGTGCCAAACAAGATGAATCTGAAGAAGCAGACCTTAATGAAATGGAGATAAGTGATTTTCCTGATACATTTGAAAATAATGGCCTTAAAGATGCTCACTGGGGTGAGATCAAAAAAACACAAATCACCCAATTTATAAATGGGCAATGGACCTACATAGTCATTTTCCCAAGAAGACATACAAATGGCTAACAGGTATATGAAAAGATGCTCAACATCACTAATCATAGGTTAAATGTAAATGAAAACCACAGAGATATCACCTCACACTTGTTAGGATGTATATTATCAAAAAGACAAGAGATAACAAGTGGTGGTGGTGATGAGGAGTTAGTTGGTGAGGATGTGGACAAAAGGGGACCCTTGTGGACTGTTGGTGGGAATGTAAATTGGCACAGCCACTATGGAAAACAGTATGGAGGGTCCTTAAGAAATTAAAAATAGAACTACCATATGATCCAAAGGAAACAAAACCATTATCTTGAAGAGATATCTGTACTCCCGTGTTCATAGCATCATTATTCACAATAGCCAAGGTATGGAAATAACCTAAGTGTCTGTCAACAGATGAGTGGATAAAGAACATGTGGTATCTATATACACTGAAACACTATTCAACCTTTAAAAAGAAGGAGACCTGCCATTTGCAACAACATAGTATAATGCACTCCAGGTTCACCTAAGTGAAATAAACCAGGCAGAAACAGAAAAATACTGCATGGTATCACTTATATATGGAAGGAAGGAAGGAAGGAAGGAAGGAAGGAAGGAAGGAAGGCAGGAAGGAAGGAAGGGAGGAAGGAAGGGAGGAAGGAAGGAAGGAAGGAAGGAAGGAAGGAAGGAAGGGAGGGAGGGAGGAAGAAAGAAAGAAAGAAAGGAGATCGGTTCAAGATGGTGGGGTAGAAGGACGTGCTCTCACTCCCTCTTGAGAGAACACTGGAATCACAGCTAACTGCTGAACAATCATTGACAGGAAGACACTGGAACTCACCAAAAAAGTTACCCCACATCCAAAGACAAAGGAGAAGCCACAATGAGATGGTAGGAGGGGCACAACCACAATAAAATCAAATCCCATAAATGCTGGGTGGGTGACCCACAAACTGGAGAACACTTATACCACCGAAGTCCACCCACTGGAGTGAAGGTTCTGAGCCCCACGTCAGGCTTCCCAACCTGGGGGTCCGGCAACGGGAGGAAGAATTCCTAGAGAATCAGACTTTGAAGGCTAATGGGATTTGATTGCAGGACTTCGACAGGACTGGGGGAAACAGAGACTCCACTCTTGGAGGGCACACACAAAGTAGTGTGTGCATGGGACCCAGAGGAAGGAGCAGTGACCCCATAGGAGACTGAGACAGACATACCTGCTAGTGTTGGAGGGTCTCCTGCAGAGACAGGGGGTGGCTGTGGATCACCATGAGGACAAGGACACTGGCAGTAAAAGTTCTGGGAAGTACTCCTTGGCGTGAACCCTCCTGGAGTCCACCATTAGACCCAACAAAGAGCCAGGGTAGGCTCCAGTGTTGGGTCACCTCAGGGCAAACAACCAACAGGGAGGGGACCCAGCCCCACCCATCCAAAGACAAGTGGATTAAAGTTTTACTGAGCTCTGCCCACCAGAGCAACAGCCAGATCTACCCACCACCAGTCCCTCCCATCAGGAAGCTTGCACAAGCCTCTTAGAGAGCCTCATCCACCAGAGGGCAGACAGTAGAAGCAAGAAGAACTACAATCCTGCAGCCTGTGGAACAAAAACCACATTCATATAAAGATAAACAAGATGAAAAGGCAGAGGGCTATGAACCAGATGAAGGAACAAGATAAAACCCCAGAAAAACAACTAAATGAAGTGGAGATAGGCAACCGACCAGAAAAAGAATTCAGAATAATGATAGTGAAGATGATCCAGGACCTTGGAAAAAGAATGGAGGCAAAGATCGAGAAGATGCAAGAAATGTTTCACAAAAGCCCAGAAGAATTAAAGAAAAAGCAAACAGATGAACAATACAATAATTGAAATGAAAACTACACAAGAAGGAATCAACAGCAGAATAAATGAGGCAGAAGAACGGATAAATGACCTGGAAGACAGAATGGTGAAATTCACTGCTGTGGAACAGAATAAAGAAAAAGGAATGAAAAGAAATGAGGACAGCCTAAGAGATTTCTGGGACAACATTAAACGCAAAAATATTTGCATTATAGGGGTCCCAGAAGGAGAAGAGAGAGAGAAAGAACCTGAGAAAATATTTGAAGAGATTATAGTTGAAAAATTCCCAATTATGGGAAAGGATATAGCCACCAAAGTCCAGGAAGAGCAGAGAGTCCCATACAGGATAAACCCAAGGAGAAACACACCAAGACACATAGTAATCAAATTGGCAAAAATTAAAGTAAAAGAAAAATTATTGAAAGCAGCAAGGGAAAAATGAC
>NC_041234.1:119784334-119786947 GCF_002837175.3 Physeter macrocephalus
CATATTGATAATTACCTTAAACGTGAATGGATTAAATGCTTCAACCAAAAGACACAGGCTTGCTGAATGGATACAAAAACAAGACCCATATATATGCAGTCTACAAGTGACCCACTTCAGACCTAGGGACACATACAGACTGAAAGTGAGGGGATGGAAAAAGATATTCCATGCAAATGGAAATCAAAAGAAAGCTGGAGTAGCAATAGTCATATCAGATAAAATTGACTTTAAAATAAAGAATGTTATAAGAGACAAGGAAGGACACTACATAATGATCAAGGGGTCAATCCAAGAAGAAGATATAACAATTATAAATATATATGCACCCAACACAGGAGTACCTCAATACATAAGGCAACTGCTAACAGCTATAAAAGAGGAAATCGACAGTGACACAATAATAGTGGGGGACTTTAACACCTCACTTACAACAATGGACAGATCATCCAAAGAGAAAATTAATAAGGAAACACAAGCTTTAATGACACAATAGACCAGATAGTTTTAATTGACATTTATAGGACATTCCATCCCAACACAGCAGATTACACTTTCTTCTCAAGTGCGCATGGAACATTCTCCAGGATAGATCACATCTTGGGTCACAAATCAAGCCTCAGTAAATACAAGAAAACTGAAATCATATCAAGCAACTTTTCTGAACGCAACACTATGAGATTAGAAATCAGTTACAGGGAAAAAACGTAAAAAACACAAACACATGGAGGCTAAACAATACATTACAAAATAACCAAGCAATCTCTGAAGAAATCAAAGAGGAAATCAAAAAATACCTAGAGACAAATGACAATGAAAATACGACAATCCAAAACCTATGGGATGTGGCAAAAGCAGTTCTAAGAGGGAAGTTTATAGGTATACAAGCCTACCTCAAGAAACAGGAAAAATCTCAAATAAACAACCGAACTTTACACCTAAAGCAAATAGAGAAAGAAGAACAAAAAACCTGCAACGTTAGCAGAAGGAAAGAAATCATAAAGATCAGAGCAGAAATAAATGAACAAGAAAACTGAAATCATATCAAGCAACTTTTCTGAACGCAACACTATGAGATTAGAAATCAGTTACAGGGAAAAAACGTAAAAAACACAAACACATGGAGGCTAAACAATACATTACAAAATAACCAAGCAATCTCTGAAGAAATCAAAGAGGAAATCAAAAAATACCTAGAGACAAATGACAATGAAAATACGACAATCCAAAACCTATGGGATGTGGCAAAAGCAGTTCTAAGAGGGAAGTTTATAGGTATACAAGCCTACCTCAAGAAACAGGAAAAATCTCAAATAAACAACCGAACTTTACACCTAAAGCAAATAGAGAAAGAAGAACAAAAAACCTGCAACGTTAGCAGAAGGAAAGAAATCATAAAGATCAGAGCAGAAATAAATTTACAACAAACACTGCAGAAACACAAAGCATCCTAAGAGACTACTACAAGCAATTCTATGCCAATAAAATGGACAAACTGGAAGAAATGGACAAATTCTTTAAAAGGTATAACCTCCCAAGACTGAACCAGGAGGAAATAGAAAATATGAACAGACGAATTACAAGTAATGAAATTGAAACTGTGATGAAAAATCTTCCAAGAAACAAAAGCCCAGGACCAGATGGCTTCACAGGTGAATTCTATCAAACATTTACAGAAGAGCTAACACCCATCTTTCTCAAACCCTTCCAAAAAATCGCAGACGAAGGAACACTCCCAAACTCATTCTATGAGGCCACCATCACCCTGATACCAAAACCAGACAAAGATACTACAAAAAAAGAAAATTATAGACCAATATCACTGATGAATATAGATGCAAAAATCCTCAACAAAATACTAGCAAACAGAATCCAACAACACAATAAAAGGATCATACACCATCATCAAGTGGGATTTATCCCAGGGATGCAAGGATTCTTCAATATATGCAAATCAATCAATGTGATACACCATATTAACAATATGAAGAAGAAAAGCCATATGATCATCTCAATAGATGCAGAAAAAGCTTTTGAGAAAATTCAACACGTATTTATGATAAAAACTCTCCAGAAAGTGAGCATAGAGGGAACCTACCTCAACATAATAAAGGCCTTACAACAAACCCACAGCAAACATCATCCTCAATGGTGAAAAACTGAAAGCATTTCCTCTAAGACAGTAACAAGACAAGGAAGTCCACTCTCACCACTATTATTCAAAATAGTTTTGGAAGTCCTAGCCACAGCAATCAGAGAAGAAAAAGAAATAAAAGGAATACAAATTGGAAAAGAGGAAGGAAAACTGTCACTGTTTGCAGATGACATGATACTATACGTAGGGATTCCTAAAAATGCCAACAGAAAACTACTAGAGCTAATCAATGAATCTGGTAAAGTTGCAGGATACAAAATTAATGTGCCGAAATCTCTGGCATTCCTATACACTAATGATGAAAAATCTGAAAGAGAAATTAAGGAAACACTCCCATTTACCATTGCAACAAAAAGAATAAAATACCTAGGAATAAACCTACCTAGGGAGACAAAAGACCTGTATGCAGAAAACTATAAGACACTGATGAAAGAAATTAAAGATGATACCAACAGATG
>NC_041234.1:119787103-119795079 GCF_002837175.3 Physeter macrocephalus
AAGCCCAGAGATAAACCCAAGCACCTATGGTCAACTAATCTATGACAAAGGAGGCAAGGATATACAATGGAGAAAAGAAAGTCTCTTCAGTAAGTGGTGCTGGGAAAACTGGACAGCTACATGTAAAAGAATGAAATTAGAACACTCCCTAACACCATACACAAAAGTAAACTCAAAATGTATTAAAGACCTAAACGTAAGGCCAGACACTATCAACCTCTTAGAGGAAAACATAGGCAGAACACTCTATGACATAAATCACAGCAAGATCCTTTTGGACCCACCTCCTAGAGAAATGGAAAAAAAAACAAAAATAAACAAATGGGACCTAATGAAACTTAAAAGCTTTTGCATAGCAAAGGAAACCAGAAACAGGACCAAAAGACAACCCTCAGAATGGCAGAAAATATTTGCAAATGAAGAAACTGACAAAGGATTAACCTCCAAAATTTACAAGCAGTGCATGCAGCTCAATATTGTAAAAAACAAACAACCCAATCCAAAAATGTGCAGAAGACCAAAATAGACATTTCTCCAAAGAAGATATACAGATGGCCAACAAACACATGAAAGGATGCTCAACATCACTAACCATTAGAGAAATGCAAATCAAAACTACAATGAAGTATCACCTCACAGCTGTCAGAATGGCCATCATCAAGAAATCTATAAACAATAAATGCTAGAGAGGGTGTGGAGAAAAGTGAACCCTCTTGCACTGTTGGTGGGAATGTAAATTGATACAGCCACTATGGAGAACAGTATGGACGTTCCTTAAAAAACTAAAAATAGAATTACCATTTTACCCAGCAATCCCACTACTGGGCATATACCCAGAGAAAACCATAATTCAGAAAGACACATGCACCCCAATGTTCATTGCAGCACTATTTACAATAGCCAGGTCATGGAAGCAACCTAAATGCCCATCGACAGATGAATGGATAAAGAAATGTGGTACATATATACAATGAAATATTACTCAGCCATAAAAAGTAATGAAATTGGGTTATTTGTTGAGACGTGGATGGATCTAGAGACTGTCATACAGAGCAAAGTAAGCGGCAAAGAGAAAAACGAATATCGTATATTAACGCATAATATGTGGAACCTAGGAAAATGGTACAGATGAACTGGCTTGCAGGACAGAAATTGAGACACAGATGGAGAGCACAAACGTATGGACACTAAGGAGCGAAAGCAGTGGCGGCGTGGGTGTGGTGGTGTGATGAGTTGGGAGACTGGGATTGACATGTATACACTGATATGTATAAAATGGATGACTTATAAGAACTTGCTGTATAAAAAATAAACAAAATAAAATTCAAAAAATAAAGCAAGAAAGAAAGGAGTCAAACTCATAGAAACTGAGTAGAAAAGTCATTGCCAGGGCAGGGGCTGGGAGGCTGGGGAATAGATATAGGTTAGTAAAAGGGTATAAACTTTCACTTATAAGATAAATAAGGTCTGAGAATCTAATTAATGTAAAACATGGTGAGTATAATTGACAACAGTGTACTGTATAATTGAAATTTGCTGAGAGTAGAACTTAAATGCCCTCACAAAACCAAACAAAACAAAAATGTAAATCTGTGAGGTGATAGATGTGTTAATTAACTCAGTGAGGGGTATCCTTTCACAATGTATATGTTCATCACGTTGTACACTTTAAATATTTTACTATTTTATTTGGCAATTATACCTCAATACATCTGAAAAACTTAGGAAGCATCCATCTAATTCAACCATACAACTCTTGGCCATTAACCTCTGGTGGTGTCTCTAGCTACTGGAAGTGTAATTTGGGAAAGCACTTTGCCAGGCAATGGTGATGCCCAACCTTTCTCCTCGCCCCGCACCCACCCTGGAGTTCTATTGCAACAAGGTGCCACCAACTCATAATTCACTAGAGTTGTATTGAACTTTGAAAATCTTTAGTTTCTGCAAACCTCCTTCCAGTCCTCATGAAGTCCAACTATGTAGCTATTTCAGGTGTCTGCACTGAGATTCCTGCCCATTTCTTCACCAATCTTGACAACCCCATCCCTCCAATGCGTGAAGTAACCTAAGCAAGTCTCTGTTCTTGTAACAACATGAGTGTGACACAAAGCCCTTGCTCTGCCACTTATGAGCTATTTGGCAACAAGCTTATTATTTCAGCACTGAGCATACCTCGCAACCTGAGCAACCTTTAGATGGTTGTGAAGAAAAAGCTAATTACCATTTACTAAGTACCTGCTGTGTACCAGGCACTGTTAGATGTTTTTAAAAGTTAGCTCATTTCAGTAAGGAGGATTATGACCATAATGCAAAATGCCTTGTAAACAGTTAACACTATAAAAATGTAAGAAATTATTTTTGTGGGGTATTAATGCTGAAATCCCTCCCTTACAAAAAGAAAATTAGCAGAAAGCATTCCCATAGCGCCTCATACTTCTCTCAAGGCCCTTAATGTAAACAAAAGGCAAATGGTGATATTGCATGTGTCTGCATTCCTTCATCAGACGGCTAACAATCAGAGGACAGAGACTAGGTATTTCTCTTTTTATGTCCATACCCAAACACAATGAGCACAGTGCTATATTCAAAATAGGTGCCTAGCAAATGTGTGTTAAAGAATCCAAAGGCAATTTAGGGTGAGAGGATCAGGCACTAATGGACAATGCTGATAAACGTGATGACTGACTGATAAAGGTGATATACATGATGGAACTGCCATGCTTAGAAGCAACTCTTATCCTTACCACGGCCTATAGCCCTACAGTACCCATCTGCTGCTGATTTCTTTGACTTCATTACACTCAAAACATGTTCTCCTTACTATATTTCACACATATATTTATTTCATATATATCAAGCAACTTCTATGTCAGGGCCTTTGCCTTTGCTGTTTCCTTTGTCTGAATCACTCTCCCCTAGATATCTTCATGGCTTATTCTCACTTCATTCAGATCTTTGTCCAAGTGACACCTTCTCAGAGAAAACTTTTCTGTTATCCTTTCTAAAACAGAATGCTTTATATCTCTCTAGCCCATTACCCTGCTCTATTTTTCTTCATCACACTTATCAATTTCCAACATTATAATTCTAATAGTTTGTCTATCTCTCCCACTAACCTGTAAGCTTCAATTAGGGTAGAGATGTCTTATTCACCGTGACAACTCCAGCACCTGGAACAAAGAAGAAAACCTCTTAACCAAATAAAAATTTTTTTTTCTCTAGTTGACCCAGAGATTCTGCCAGCATGAACTGTAGTTGTGATCAATAGGATCAGAATGACATGCCAGAAAACCTGACTTATGGAAACAAGTAACCGAAATAGAGCCTTTTCCTGAGAGAGCAGGGGAGGTGTGCAAAGAGGGGTGCCTTCTCTAAAATATGAAATACAACTTTCTGATTAAATAGGTATATGCTGCCCAGGAACACTAGGTTTCCTGGATTTTTTAAAATCAAGAGCCTGTAACATCGTTGCAATAATTTTAAGGTATAGATTTTATAAACAACCATGAGGCTACTAGCTTAAGTCAAAACCTTTCTCTAGAGTAGTGAGGGGGAACTTGTAAAAGCCTTTGTGTTGATTGTGAGCTTGGGACTTAATGAGATCATCACCTAATTTTCAAGAAATATAAACTTTAACCAATCCAACAAGTAGGTATCTCATGTAAGTGCTTAGATTCTTCTTCCCCTCCTGTCTTCTACTTTTGATGTTGGAACTATGACATCAATAATGGTGTCCCAATGAATGCTCTAACTGTGCTATTCCTCCCCACTCTTTAATCCTGCTGACCTCCTTGCTTTATCTGCGTTTCACTCCAGCCACCTATCACCTTAAGCCAACTTTACTGTAACAACAACATCTGCCCATACTGAGTATAACCACCAACATGAGAAAACAACTGTTCTACTATTGAGTGTTCATAATTCTTACAGTATGGATGTCATAGTTACTGTTCACATAAAGAATTGCTATACTGTGGCCATTTAACTGGAAGACTTATTGAAGGTACTTCTATTATATATAAGTTTGGGTCTCCAGGAAGCAGATCTTGAGAAGTTTAGGAGTGCACAAGGTTTACTGGAGAGTAATGTGCATGAAAGACAAAAAAAGGAATAAAGCAGCATAAGCAGGAAGAGCCTTCAGATTGTGATGCAGATCTGACATATGTGGAAGGAAGGTGGAAAGGAAGCAAGCTTTAGCAAGGAGAGTTTCGGGTCAACGTGTAGATCTGAGAAAATCTTGGCAAACCCAATGGGGAGATCTGGAGCAAAGATTTCCCATTAGAAGCAACCCCCACTGGACAGAAAGGACCAGGCACTAGTAAATACACCATTCTCAGTCATTGGCTGACGGCCACCTGGGAAGCGCATGGCCTCCCCTCAAACACTGAGGCAGATCCTAAAGGTGCTGCACCTGGAGAGTGTCAGCTCACTGTACAACTTGCAGATGAACAGCAAGTTATTTCTTGAAAGGAGATCCAAGCAGTGTACCTCCATGGCTGCCACACCTGGCGATCAAATTGCACCTGGAAATTATAGCCATCTATTGTTTCAATCATCTATGAATGAGGCAGGTCCCTCAAATTAGAAACCACAGCTGAATAGGACCATGCTAAGTAGGTGACAGTGTCAGATTCTGGACTTTTGCACATGTTCAAAAAGAAACACATTGACCAATATCTGAGAAGTGGAAAATGAGATGACTCTGACAACCTGACAATTAATTAGGAGGGTAGAGGCCAGGCAAAGGAACTATGAAGATGTGGCTGCCTTTAAGGCTTGATGTTAGTTACTGTGGGTCAGAAATTTGGGTTCAAGAACCTGGTGCCATTGGTATTTTGGCTGAAATAGATAAAAATGCTGAAATAGATAAAAATAAACTATCTTAAGTTTAGAGAGATATCATATTCATGGGTGGTGAGACAATATTATAAATTAAGTGATTATCCCCAAAATTAAATTGGAACATTAAGTAATGTTTCAGTAAAAACACACAAAAGGAGTGATTTCTTTGAAACCAAGTCAGTAAATATAAGGAAGAACAAATGTAAAGATCAGTTAGGGCAAAGGTGATGAGTCTTACTAACATAATTTAGACTGTAAGATAGTGTGATATATGTATATATATAATATATATTATATGATATGTAAGAAAAGATAAATAGATGACTTTATGAGAATAAAAAGCACAGAAGCAGATCCATCATGTATGAAAACTTGAATTATAACAGAGATTTCATACAAATCTGTGGGAAGAGAACAGATTATTCAAAAAATGGCCCTAGAAAAACTGGAAAAGAAGTAAACAAGCTGGAGAGAAATGAAATTAGATCTCTACTTCTTGCCCTGTGTACAAATGGTCTCCAAGTGGACTAAAGACATAACTGTGAAGAACCGAACCTGAGTACATACCATTTAAGACACTACAAGCACAAGGAATAATTTCTTGATAAACAACTGGAACAGAACATTGAAAATATTGATAAATTTGATTGCATTAAAATTTAAATCTTCTAGGGCTTCCCTGGTGGCGCAGTGGTTGAGAGTCCGCCTGCCGATGCAGGGGACACGGGTTCGTGCCCCGGTCCGGGAAGATCCCACGTGCTGCGGAGTGGCTGGGCCCGTGAGCCGTGGCCGCTGGGCCTGCGCGTCCGGAGCCTGTGCTCCGCAACGGGAGAGGTCACAACAGTGAGAGGCCCGCGTACCGAAAAAAAAAAAAATTTAATCTTCTATGTGGCCAAGACCTATAAACATAGTGGAAGATAAACCACAGGTTTGGAGAAGATATTTATAATGCATACAACCAAGAATTAATATTTAAAATGTATATGTAATGGCTGTAAGTAAAAAGTTTTTAAAGACAACCAGAAGAGAGGGAGAGAGAAGATGGCAGAAGAGTAAGACGCGGAGATCACCTTCCTCCTCACAGATACATCAGAAACACAGCTACACGTGGAACTTCTCCTACAGAACACCCACCGAACGCTGGCAGAAGACCTCAGACCTCCCAAAAGGCAAGAAACCCCCCACGTACCTGTGTAGGGCAAAATAAAAAGGAATAAACAGAGACGAAAGAATAGGGACGGGACCTGCACCAGCGGGAGGGAGCCGTGAAGGAGGAAAGGTTTCCACACACTAGGAGCCCCTTCGCGGGCGGAGACTGTGGGTGGCGGAGGGGGGAAGCTCCGGAGCCGCGGAGGAGAGCGCAGCCACAGGGTGCGGAGGGCAAAGCGGAGAGGTTCCCGCACAGAGGATCGGGGCCGACCAGCACTCACCAGCCCGAGAGGCTTGTCTGCTCACCCGCACCCGCCGGGGCGGGCGGGGCTGGGAGCTGAGCCTCGGGCTTCGGAGGTCGGATCCCAGAGGCAAGAGACTTTTTCTTCCCTCTTTGCTTCCTGGTGCGCGAGCAGAGGGGATTCAGAGCGCCGCTTAAAGGAGCTCCAGAGACGGGCGCGGAGCTGCCGAAGAGACAGGAGACTTTTTCTTGCCTCTTTGCTGAGCTGAGCCTCGGGCTTCGGAGGTCGGATCCCAGAAGCAAGAGACTTTTTCTTCCCTCTTTGCTTCCTGGTGCGCGAGCAGAGGGGATTCAGAGCGCCGCTTAAAGGAGCTCCAGAGACGGGCGCGGAGCTGCCGAAGAGACAGGAGACTTTTTCTTGCCTCTTTGCTTCCTGGGGCGCGAGGAGAGGGGATTAAGGGCACCGCGTAAAGGAGCTCCAGAAACGGGCGCGAGCCGCGGCTGTCGGCGCGGACAGCAGAGACGGGCGTGGGACACTAGGGGTGCTGCTGCCGCCACCAAGAGGCCTGCGTGCGAGCACAGGTCACTCTCCACACCGCCCCTCCCGGGAGCCCGTGCAGGCCGCCACCGCCGGGGCCCCGGGATCCAGGGACAGCTTCCCCGGGAGAACGCGCGGCGCGCCTCGGGCCGGTGCAACGTCACGCCGGCCTCCGCCGCCGCGGGCTCGCCCCGCATGCGTGCCCCTCCCTCCCCCCGGCCTGTGCCAGCCAGAGCCCCCGAATCACCTGCTCCTTTAACCCCATCCTGTCTGAGCGAAGAGCAGACGCTCTCAGGCGACCTACACGCAGAGGCGGGGCCAAGTCCAAAGCTGAACCCCAGGAGCTGTGCGAACAAAGAGAAGAGGGGGAGGTCTCTGCCAGCAGCCTCAGAAGCAGCGGATTAAAACTCCACAGTCAACTTGAAGTGCCCTGCATCTGTGGAATACCTGAATAGACAGCGAAATATCCCAAGTTGAGAAGGTGGATTTGGGGAGCAAGATATATTATTATTTTCCCCTTTTTTTCTTTTTGTGAGTGTGTATGTGTGTGCTGCTGTGTGAGATTTTGTCTGTATAGCTTTGCTTTCACCATTTGTCCTAGGATTCTGACCGACCCGTTTTTTTTTTATAAAATTTTTCTTCTTAATAATTATATTTTACTTTAATAACTATATTTTATCCTACTTTATTTTGTCTTCTTCCTTTCTTTCCTTTCTTTCTTCCTCCCTTCCTTCCTTCCTTTCTTCCTCCCTTTCTTCCTCACTTCCTTCCTCTCTTCCTTCCTCCCTTTCTTCCTCTCTTCCTTCCTTCCTTCCTTTCTTGCTTTCTTCCTTCATTTCTTCCTTCCTTTCTTCCTTCCTTCCTTCCTCCCTCCCTTCCTTCCTTCTTTCCTTCCTTCCTTTCTTTCTTTCCTTTCTGTTTTTTCTCCCTTTTATTTTGAGCCGTGTGGATTAAAGGCTCTTGGCGCTCCAGCCAGGCGTCAGGGCTGTGTCTCTGAGGTGGGAGAACCAACCTCAGGACACTGGTCCACAAGAGACCTCCCAGCTCCACGCAATATCAAACGGCGAAAATCTCCCAGAGATCTCCATCTCAACACCAAGACCCAGCTTCACTCAAGGACCAGCAACATACAGTGCTGGACACCCTATGCCCAACAAATAGCAAGACAGGACTACAGCCTCATCCATTAGCAGAGAGGCTGCCTAA
>NC_041234.1:119797782-119805213 GCF_002837175.3 Physeter macrocephalus
GGAGAAAAACAAATACCATATGCTAACACATATACATGGAATCTAAGAAAAAAAATGTCATAAAGAGACTGGGGGTAGGACGGGAATAAAACACAGACCTACTAGCATGGACTTGAGGATATGGGGAGGGGGAAGGGTAAGCTGTGACGAAGAAGAAAAAGACAACCAGAAGAAAATTAGAAAAGGGGATAGAACATTTCTGGAAGAGGAAAAACCAGTGCCTGATAAATGTACAAAAAACAGTTCAACTTCATTAATAATCAGGGGAAGACAAATGAAACCATGAAGTTATACCATGTTACCCCAACAGATTGGCAAATACTAAAAGACTGAAAATACAAAGTGTTGGTAAGGATATGGAGAAATGGGAGCTCTCATACCTTACTGGTGGGTGTATAAAAATGTATAACCATTTTGGATTTGGCAATAAGTAGGAGTTAACAGTAGTGTATACCCTTCAACAAAGCAATTCCTCTAGGACTATATTTTAGATTAGAACCATTCACACATGTGTAATGGAGTACCTGTATAAGAATATTCACTGCAGCATCATTTGTAAAAACAAAATATTGGATGCAATTTAAGTATCCATTAACAGAAAAATGGAAAAACAAAGTATTGCATAAAAAGTCATATTAAAAATTAAAATGAATATACCAACATTCCGTGTATTAACTTAGAAGATGTATTTCAAAGACCCAATGTTCAGTGAAAAACAAGAAAGTTGCAAAATCGCATGATTTATATACAGTTTGAATTTGTGCAAAACTCATTCTATGTTGTGCGTTATGCCTGCTTACATAGTAAGTTTATATAAACATGCCTGGCAACAATACAAACCAAATTCAGGATACTTTCTGGATTTAGAGGGGCCTTAACCAAATCTGTTATGTTTTATTTTTTAATAAAAATATATCAACTCATGCTTTCACAAAGCTATGAACCAAATATAACATATACTTTTTTTGGTAAAGAGAGATTTTGTAAAAAGGTAAAAAAAATATTCATTGAAGTATTTCACAATAAAATATTTTAAGTGAAAAAAAAAGAACCTGGTGCCATTGGTATTTTTTAACTGAAATTTTGTTGATATAATTATAGATTCCAATGCAGTTTCAGGAAATAATAAACAGTTTATCCAGTTTCCTCCAATGGAAACATCTTGCAAAAATATAGTATAATATCATGACCAGGATATTGACATTGATACAATCCACTGAACTTATTCAGACTTCTTGTTTTATCTGTACTCAACTGTGCACACAGCATGATAGTCAAGAAACTGAATAATTCCTTCACCACAAGGATCCCTCATGTTGCCCTTTTAAAACCTCTTTCACTTCCTTCCCACCTTCCTATCCCCATCCCTAGCCCTTAGCAACCACTAATCTCTTCTTTCTCTCAAATTTTCTCATTTCAAACATTTTATATACATGGAATCATCCATTATGTAACCATTTGAGATTGCCCTTTTTCATTCAGTATAATGCCTTGAGATCCATCCAAGTAGTTGCATGTATCAATAGTGTATTCCTTTTCATTGCTGAATGTATTTCATGGTATGAATTTGCCACACAATGTTTAACCATTCACCCATCGAAGGACACATGGATGTTTGTTTCCAATATTTGGCTATAAATATTCTTGTATACATTTTTGTGTGAACATAAGTTTTCATTGCTCTGGGATAAATGCCCAGATATGCAATTGCTGAGTCATATTGTAGTTGCATGTTTAGTTTTTTTTAAAGAAATTGCCAAAATGTTTTCCGGAGTAGCTGTACCATTTTACATCCCACCAGCAATGTATGAGTGATCCAGTTTCTCTGCATCCTCACCAGCATTTGGTGTTGTCACTCTTTTTCATTTTAGCCATTCTGTATGTAGTAATAAGCTCACTGTGGTTTTAAGTTGCATTTCCCTAATGGCTAATGATGTTGAACATCTTTTCATCTGGCCATTTGGATTCTGACAGTTTCTTTATTAGCTTCTCAGTATTTAGCCAAGTTAGTTTTGAAGATACCAATATGATTCAACTAAGCAAAAGAAGCCAAGGAAAGGCGAGAGTGGGATAATATTCATCTCATGCTCTTCATCCAACCCAATCCACTTTCCAGAAAAAAAAAATCACCCCATGCTCTCTATACATACCACATATTTTCTGGCCTCTTTGTTTACCCACATTATTCTCTGCCTAGATTGCTTGTTTCTCCATCTCCAAATGTCCAGATTCCAAGAAAGTTTCAGCTCAGATGGCAACTTCTCCATGGAACTTCACTTGATCCCAGCAGCTGGAATTAATCTCTCCCTCATCTGAACTTTCCTAAGAACTTTCTAGAAAGGTTTCCATTTTTGCTTTATATCACAGTTATATGTCATATATCTTAACTATCCAAATAATCTATGAATTCTAGAACTAGTGGCAAATAGGCCAGGTCTTCTATCTCCTAGTCCAGTTGTCTGTCTTGCCTATATCAAGCTCCTCACATTAAAGTACAGTTGTTAAAGACAAAATACAGGGTGTCCTCCTGGTAGGAAACAATCCTCTACCTAATTATCCAGAGAAGTATCTCAGAGTCACACACCATTTAAAACACTAGCAAGGTCTGCCAATTTTTGCATTCAATACCCTTTCTTCATATCAAAGTTTGAAAAATGTTTTCATTGTCAAAGAAATCACCAGATAAATGAGAAAATTAGTCTCTCAGAAAAGAGGACTAGAGGTTTATACAATAAGCACATGAAAAGAATTAAACAATTATTGAAAAACAAACAGGAAAAGTTAGAAATAAGATGTGACAACAGACATTTTGTGATTCAGTATCATTTCTAGAAAGGTTAGAGAGAAGACAGAGGGAGAAGACTATTAAACCTAGGAATTTTTACACTGCATCTCTTTAAAACCTGGTTTAAGTAGATTTTCAAATAGCCTTTCTTCTGTGAGAATAAATTTCTTCACAATATTGATCCAAAATAAAAGATGTAATTAGATGTAACTTTAGAGGTAAAGAGGATTGACAAACATAGAGAAATTTAAAGTGAAGAAAATCATCAACCTGTACACTTAAAACGTATAAATTTTATTTATGTAAATGAAGCCTCAATACAACTGATAAAAAATGAGATGGAGGTTACAATATTACATAACTAGTCTGAGAAGACTTCTGTGAATATAGAACATTTTATCTGATTGCATTTAGCCTCTAATCCCTTTACTTCACAGATGGGAACTTACTCTCTCCCACTACCTTGCTCTCTACCTTCTCTTCCAGCCAAAAAACACTGTGAGAAAGAAGCCCTCCTACTCCCAAATTATGGAAAGCAAGCTAGAGATAAACTCCATCATCAAGCTTTCCACACCATGCTCTGCAAGAAAAAAAGTGATTCTTTACAGCCAGAATCCTGTGATTCATTTTTATTTATAACAACCTACATATTTCAAAAACAGTATCTCACATAAAAAGTCATTAACATGGAGACAATATACTGCTGGTGGGAGTATATGGTAGTGTGATCTTTTAAAAGGTAGTTTGAAATTCCTTTGACCCAGAAATTGCTCTTCTACTAATATATCTTCACAGTGACTTCCCTGGTGACCAGTGGTTAAGAATCTGCCTGCCAGTGGAGGGAACATGGGTTCAATCCCTGGTCCAGGAAGATCCCACATGCCGTGGAGCAACTAAGCCTGTGACCCACAACTACTGAGCCTGTGCTCTAGAACCCACGGGCCACAACTACTGAAGCCCACAGGCCACAAGTACTGAGCCTGCGTGCCACAACTACCAAAGCCCGTGCGCCCTAGGGCCCGTGCTCCGCAACACAAGAAGCCACCACAATGAGAAGCCCACGCACCGCAACAAAGAGCAGCCCCCGCTCGCCGCAACTAGCGAAAACCCATGCGCAGCAATGAAAACCCAATGCAGCCAAAAATAAATAAAAATAAAAACACATTTAAAAAATATATATATATGTATATGTATCTTCACAAATTCATTTATTCAACAAATACTAAACAACTAGTATGTGCCAGACACTGAGCTGGACACTGAAGAGACAGCAGTAAACAACTCAAAGTTACAGTCTACACAGGTCTTACATTCCAGTAAGAAAGGTGACTACAAAAACTATGTCAGGTGGTGATCAGTGCTCTGAAGGAAAATATAGTTGTGTTCACTTTATTGCTTTGTTTATAATCACCCATAACTGACATATACATGGCATGCATTACCCTGCATGCATTTTGTATGTATCAACTGACAAATAACGAATAAAAGGGAAAGCAAGATAAGGGGACTAGAGTGATGGAGGAAAGCAGGGATGCCATTATTTGTTGAATGGACAACCAGGGAACACTTCTCTGATAAGATGACATATCAGAGAGAACAAGTCAGGGGGTGAGCCACACAGAAAATCCACATGTTCTGATGTAGAAAGGGGCTTGGTGTGTTTAAGGAGGAGTCTTTGTGGCTGGAGTGGAGCTAGCAGTAGGAAAAATAACAGTCGTGGAGGTGGCAGGTGGCCACATCCTGAAGGCCCTAGTAGACCATGGTAAGGAAGTTAGATTCTAGCTAAGTGTGATGGGAAGACATTGAAAGGTATTGAGTAGGCTTATATTTTTAAATGATCATACACTGGCTGCTGTGTGGAGGACAGACTATAGGAGGGCAATGGTGTAGAAATGTACAGTGATGATCACTGCGTCTGGGTTTAAAAGAATAAAAATATAGAAACAGCTCACATATCCATTAGTGACAATAGCTTAAGGAAATGGTGATGTAACCATCTCCTGGACCACTAGGCACCCATTCAAACGAATGAGGCAGAACTATATGTAACGATTTGGAAGGATGCCTATGATATACCGTTAAGTGAACAAAAAGCCAATTGCGAAACAAAATGTCTGGTAAGGTCCTTGTTTAGTGAAAAACAAAAAGAAGAAAATATGTAGATCTATACATACACACACACCCCTATGCAGAAGCAGAAATAAAATAGAAATATACAGAACAAACTGCTAAACTGTGGTAGACAGAATAATGGCCTCCCCAAAATATTCACATCCTAATCCCTGGTATCTGTGAATATGTTATCTTACATAACAAAAATGGCTTTGCAGATGTGATTAAGGGTGTGGCCCTTAAAATACAGAGACCATGCTGGTTTACCTGGGTAAACCCAATCTAAGTACATGAGTCTTTAAAGTGGAGAAATTTACCCAGCTGAATCAAAAAGATAGTAGCATGAGAAGGACTTGACACCCTGCTGCTGGTTCTGAGACGTAGGAGGCTATGTGAAAGGACCAGAAAGAGGCTTCTAGGAGCTAAGGGCAGCCCCTGGAAGACAGTTGTCAGCAATGCAAGGAGAACCTCAGTACTGCAAGGCACAGAAGTCTACCAATACCTGAATGAGCTTGCAAGCAGATTCTCCACTAGAACCTCCAGACAGGAATGCAACCTGCCTACAACTTGACTTTAGCCTAGTGAAAGCTGTCAGCTTTCTGACCTCTAGAACTGCAAGATAATAAATGTGTGTTGTTTTAAGCCACTAACTTTGTGGTCATTTGTTACAGCAGCAATAGAAAACTAATACACAACCTCTGGTAAGTGGGATTGGAGGAGGGGGAACAGAATGATGGAGACTTTTATTTTCTCTATTGTTCACACAGTGTTGAAATTTTATAAGAAGCAAATTCTGCTCTGGGTCTCACAAGAAAAAAAGACCCCAAGCAAAAAGAGAGAGAGAGAGAGAAATTAGATCAGTTAGATCAAATTGCTGATCTCCACTGCAGAATCACTGAGTCAGCAGGTCTGGGGGAAGGCTTCAGAGTTTGCATTTCTAATGAATTCCCAAGTGCTGCTGATTCTGCTGGTCCAGAAACTACACTTTGAACACCAGTGGTTAAGAGACGCAGAAACAAACACACCATTGTAAAGCAATTATACTCCAATAAAGATGTTAAAAAAAAAAAAAAAGAGAGAGAGACTGGGGTCTGGAACCAGACTTCCTAGCATCAAATTTTGGTTCCACCACTTACCAGCCTTTTGACCTTGAACAAATTATTTAACTGCTCTTTGCCTATAGTTTCTTCAACTATAAAATGGGGATGATAATACTAGTACCTACCTAATGAGCTTATTATAAGGATAAATGAGTTAATACACGCAAAACATTTAGAAGAGTGTCTGGCATTTAGTTAGAACTAGGTAAATATTAAACCTTTATTAGTTTACTATTTACTCACCCTGCAATCTGGTTTTTTCTTTTTGTGGTACGCGGGCCTCTCACTGTTGTGGCCTCTCCCGTTGCGGAGCACAGGCTCCGGACGCGCAGGCTCAGCGGCCGTGGCTCACGGGCCCAGCCGCTCCGCGGCATGTGGGATCCTCCCGGACCGGGGCACGAACCCGTGTCTCCCGCATCGGCAGGTGGACTCTCAACCACTGCGCCACCAGGGAAGCCCTACAATCTTGTTTTAAATCATCCTGAATCCCTTCTTGAAAGTCATTCATGTCCTCAAACTGCCTCCCTTTTTTTCTCACTTTCTCTGACTTATCCATCTTTTGATGAAAGTGTCCTTAATAAAGCTTTTGTTGTAGCCATCCTATTAACCTTTAGACCAAAACCTTTATAGAGAGACCTCTTTCTTCAACAAACCTGCCCCTCATTGGGGTAATGAAAGCCTCCAGCTACAGACCAACAATTGCCCTTCTTTCCTGCATCTTATCCTTCACTCTTCTTACCCCCTTCCATTGAAGGGGGAATGCCTCAGGGAAAAGGAACTGCTATAGCAGCAAATCTCTCTTGCTCAGGCTTCTCTTGCAATAGTTGAATAATTGGATTGGTCTGTCCCACTCTGGGTGAGCTACAGAATTATTGTTCTGGTAAGAATTTGATGAGGAGATACCAAAATAACAAATGTTATTTACTTCAACTTTTGCTAAACAACATAGTTTACGCATCATGTCTGTCTTTTTGATCAGCTGCCTCTACTCATGTTCAAAAATATGTGGTTTATAAATAAATTCAATCAAGAGACAAGGCACTTTCAGCTCTTCAAATTGTCAATCTCTATTGGCAGCAGCGGTAATTTCATCTAAACACCGATGAGGCCAGCAGGCCACTAACTCTCAGCCTCTTCTCCTATTTGCAGACTGAACTGTACTGTGGCCTCTGTGAAACCCTTGCCCACACTCTTCCTCCATCCAGCTGAGAGTAGGCAGGTTTTCAGCCTAATTGTATCCTTATCCTGAATAACTATGAACCCGGGGAAATTTACACCGGGTGTTGCAAATTTTACTGGTAATGAGTTAATTTACACATATGGTTGTCACTTCTCATCCAGCTCTCCAGCAACTCCGCTAGAAAAGGCAAGAAGCTGGTTGCAAAGGAGGGGGAGGGGGAGAGGAGGGGGAGGGGAGGGGAGGGGAGGAGAGGG
>NC_041234.1:119805356-119810289 GCF_002837175.3 Physeter macrocephalus
GAGGGGGAGGGGAGGGGAGGGGAGGGGGAGGGGAGGGGGAGGGCAGGGGGAGGGGAGGGGAGGGGAGGGGACTGGGATCCGGGTGTCCAGCCTGGCTCTGTCCCCCCAGCTCCAGGACCCCAGTGGGGGCTTGGCTCCCCCACCAGCCACAGAGCAGGTACAGCCTTGGGTACCAACTGTGCCAACTCTAGACCTGTACCTTTTTTTTTTTTAAGTTCTCTATCTATTAAAAAGGGTCTTAACAGCTTTACAACCACAGCTCAGATGTGGCCCTGGAGACTGCAAGTCCAGCCTGGCGGCCCCTTCCCCACATCAACGCCGAGCTCACACATTTGGCTGTGCTTCTTGCAGGAGGCAGAGGTACTTTTAACCCCTGTGTTGCTCAGGTCCTACACAGAAGTGAAACAAGGCCACCCAATCCACTAGTTAGAGATGGAGGAGAAGGGATTTAATTTTAAAAACTTTTTAAATCCCAGAAGATCCATCTTTGCAATTGTTTGTGTTGGCTTTTCAACCCAGAAAGCCCCAGATGTGTGCTAAATCATCTTGTGAAAGTGCTAATGGGGAACACATCACCTCCGAGTCAGACATTGCCAAGTAAGGAAGGAGGTGACCTACTGGCTGTGTGAAAACCTCTGGATTACACCTTTCTGCTGACACCGCCTCCCAGACTACCCACCTCCCCATGGGGAAGCTGATGAGAAATTTTATTGATAATAAAAACATTATTATTAACATTATATATAATAGTAATACTATTATAATATAATGTTATGTGTAATAACAGTATAATGATGTCAAATAGAATCGGATTCTCTGGGGTCAGGAGCCAGTGGGCAGTATTTGTTAAAATGATTCCATGTTATTCCAATGTACAGCAAAGTTTGGGAACCACTACCTAAACCCAAAGGAGAGACATCAAGAACCCTGGACAGGCCAGCTAACATTATGAGCTGAGGCAACTCTCCATATTGAGGATGATCTCCTCTATCCTCTTGCCTGTTCCAACCCTGTTGTTCTAGTTTTTGCATATGTGTGGGAGGGTGTAGGGGAATACCACCACCACCCACCCCCACCCCCCCGTATATAATGTATTTAAGGCAGGAGCTGTAAGAAACTATGTTTCACAAACCCACCAACTAGAAGCCTGGGCTCCTGCCAGCATGCTGTTACTCATTTGGGCCCCAGTCAACCTGAGCCACACCCTGTCCCCTCATGTACCCCCTCACCTCCTAGTCTGTGATCCTCTTGCTCCGACCACTGTAGTGCACTCCCTAAATCCAACGATCCACCATTTCCTTCATGAAATATACCCTGATCCTCCCTCCAAGTTGTCACTTCAAATCTGAGTCAGGCCTATAGAGTTAATGAAAAGAGAATCACATATGGGTCAGTAGACCTGGTTGTGAGGCTTAGCACTGTAGCAGAAATGCTAGTTATCGAGTTGATTCCGATTCTCCCCCTCTTCCTTAATAACCGACTCAAGGCAACAATATGTTCAGCACAGAAAACTGCATTTTAAACCTCCCGTGCAGATGGGAGTGGCCAGTGAGATGGAAATTCTGGATGGCATCTTTGCGGAAGCCCTTCAGAGTGAATTGACTTGGTTTGGAGACAGATACCCTTCACCTCTCCGGCCCCCATCCCATCATGGCTGGAACGACAGTAACCCTCTTGAGCCTCTGAGGCAACACTGAGGATGGAAGACAGTACTCAGGATGACAAAGCATAAAGATAAGAAGCCAGGGTATCTGAGGACCCCTGATGACCAAGGAGCTGCTATGCACACCCTGCACTACCTAACACTGTGCTGATGTTACTGGGAAAAAAACTTCTATCTTGAGCCGCCACGCCTTTTTATTAACAGCTGAACCTAATTAGAACTGAAACAAGCAACTGCTGGGTGTGAGTCCTGTACAAACCATTCTATCCTCCGAACTTTAGTTTCCTCAGCTGTAAAAAAGGGAGAAAATAGAGTTGTGAGGATTATTTAAAATCACCAAACAGTTGCAGGAGCACAAGTTTTAGTTGAACCTAAGTCTGGATCTTAATCAATGAATCTCATAAAACCTCACTTTGTAGACAATGGAACTGAGCACTTGAAGGGCAAGTGATTTGTTCAAGGAAACAAAGAAAATTAGCAACAGATACAAGAGTTGAAACCAGGGCTGTTTTGATTTGGGGCCCAACTTAATATATCAACAGAGCTCATATATAACTACCTACAAATTGCCGCAAGCAGTAATGGCAAAATATTGATTTAAAAACATGGTAGTAGATGATCAAAATCAGAAGCTATTTAAACCAATGAGAATTGCTTTTAAGTTTGCAGACTGTGGGAGTGATCTTATAGATAAATAACCAACAGCCAATTATTCCCACACTATGTATGGAACAGTTTATTCTTCCCTCACTTATATGAAATTCCATTTTTAAACACACACACACTATCTCACGGATCTACTTGTCTGTTCCTGTGCCAATAACTCATTTTGCTTATTAATCGTAAGACAAGCCCCTCCCCCATGATCTTTGTAAAATTTTTCTTGGCTGTTGTTACTCACTTTCTCTTTCTAATGAATTTTAGAATCAGCTTCTCAAATTCTAGAAAATATCTCACTGGGATTTTGATTGGGATTGAATTACATTTATAATTTCTAGAGAACTGACATCTTTACAGTAATGATAGCACTTATTATGTGTCAGGTACTATTCTATGGGCCCTGCCATGTGCCAAGTAACTTTCTAAGCGTTTGGTATACATTTGCCAAAAAATATAGACGTTTACAAAAAGTTTAAAAAATAACAGAGATTATTGCCCTCAAGGAGTATATATTTTAGCAGAAGTAAGCAGGAAATAAACAATAAATATAACAAGTAAAATATATATAGCATGTTTGAGGGTAGAAAATGCTACAGAAAAGAAAAAAGTGGATAGAGTAGGATCTGTGGGTCAGGAGAGCGGGGTACAGGTCACAGCCTTATATAGGTTAGTCATGGGACAGTAACTTATTTAGTCCTACCTCTGTGAGGCAGAGACTATCATGTTTATCACCACTTCAAAGATAAAGGAAACTGAGGCATAAAGAGGTTAAGTAACTTGCCAAGGTCACACAGCTAGGAAGTGGCAAAGCCAGCATTTGAATTTGAGCTTAAGTCGGTATTCTTAACCCTCCAGGTATGTTTCTGGAGGGTTCAGGCTCCAGGTATCAAGGTTCCAGGTATGTTTCTCCATTTATTCATGTCTTTGTATCCATCAGTAGCATAGCATTTCCTGTTAGGTTTCTTTCTAGGTATTTATAGTATTTCTTACTATTGTGATGTGGAATATTTTTACCATGACATTTTCTAATTAGCTTTTGCTAGTGTATGAAAAAGCTATTGATTTTTATGTGGTAATCAGCCATCTCTTTGAGTGCTTATTGGTTCCAATAGTTTTCAGGTTGATTTTCTTGGATTTTATAATTAGAAACCCATATAATGACAATTTGCCTCTCCCTTTGCATTATGTTTTTATATTGTTTATCTTTCAGTTTTAAGTATTTGCTAATTTCCACTGTGATTCTGTTTTCGACCCATTGGTTATTTAGAAATGTGTTGCTTAAGATACAAACCTATGGGGATTTTCTAGTTATCTTTTTGTTTATTGATTTCTAGCTTAATTCTACTATGGTCAGACAATTTACTCTGCATGATTTCAGTCCTTTGAAACTTGCTTTATGGCCCAATATATGGTCAATTTTGGTAAATATTCCATGTGCACTTCAAAAAAGTATATTCTGCCATTGTTAAATACAGTGTTTGATGAATGTCAATTAGATCAAGTGTGTTAACCATATTCTCATGTTCTATATACTTATTTTTTATCTGCTTATTCATTTTAGTGGTTAGTTTAGGGATTGTAAAATGCATGGTTGAATTTTCAGAGTGTAATGTAAATTAGTACAGGACCATGCAAGGACCTTAAAACACTTTTGGTTTTTTTCTTAACATCTTTATTGGAGTATAACTGTTTTACAATGGTGTGTTAGTTTCTCCTTTACAACAAAGTGAATCAGTTATACATATACATATATCCCCATATCTCTTCCCTCTTGTGTCTCCCTCCCTCCCACCCTCCCTATCCCACTTTTCTAGCTGGTCACTTGAAACACTTTTATTCCTTTACCCACTCCTGCCACTTGTGCTATTTATAATGTATAATATTTATATTTACATAGCTTTGTCATTTTTGTTTAACATAATCAATATTTATTTGTTTTTCCATATAGTAATAATTACATTGTTCTTCTTCCTTGCATCTACCAGCTTCCACCTGGGATAATGTTCCTGCTGCCTGAAGACCACCCTTTAAGGTGTTTCCTTTAGTGCAAGTCTCCTAGTGATGAATTTCTCTCAACTAATTTTTATTTTAAAATGTCTCTCTTTTGCCTTCATTTGCAAAAGATAACTTCATGAATAGAGAGTACCAGATTGGCACCTATTTGACTTCATTACTTTCAAATGTCATTTTGTTTGTTTCTGGCTTCTATTGTTTCTTTGAGAAATATCAATATCAATCTTATACTTTTTTCCTTTGAAGAGGGTGTGTCTTTTTTTTCCTTCTGACTGCTTTTAAGATTTTTGCTTTGCCTTTGGTTTTAAGCAGTTTGACTATGATGTGTGTAGGAGAAATTCTGCTTAAGTTTTTTTGTTGTTGTTCTTGTTGTTTGGTTTCTTTTTTAAACATCTTTATTGGAGCATCATTGCTTTACAATGGTGTGTTACTTTCTGATTTATAACAAAGTGAATCAGTTGTACATATACATATGTTCCCATATCACTGCCCTCTTGCATCTCCCTCCCTCCCACCCTCCCTATCCCACCCCTCTAGGTGGTCACAAAGCACCGAGCTGATCTCCCTGTGCTATGCGGCTGCTTCCCACTAGCTATC
>NC_041234.1:119811539-119824930 GCF_002837175.3 Physeter macrocephalus
TTGAAGAGGCTGTCTTTTCTCCACTGTATATCCTTGCCTCCTTTATCAAAGATAAGGTGACCATATGTGCGTGGGTTTATCTCTGGGCTTTCTATCCTGTTCCATTGATCTATATTTCTGTTTTTGTGCCAGTAGCATTCTGTCTTGATTAATGTAGCTTTGTAGTATAATCTGAAGTCAGGGAGCCTGATTCCTCCAGCTCCGTTTTTCTTTCTCAAGATTACTTTGGTTATTCAGGTCTTTTGTGTCTCCATACAAATTTTAAGATTTTTTGTTCTAGTTCTGTTTGCCTCAGGTCTGGAAACAACGCAATCATTTATGGCAGTGTTACTAGCCTATTTGTTGGACAGCAACTGACTATATTTATCCTCTATCCTCTTCCCACCCACTCTTGCCCTGTATTAGTTTTATATTGCTGCATAACAAATTACCACAGATTTAGCTGTTGTAAACAGCAAACGTTTATTAGCTCAGTTTCCATGGGTCAAGGGTCTGCGTACAGCTCAGTTGGGTCCCCTGCTGAGGCTCTCACAAGGCTGCAACGAAGGGGTCAGTCAGGCTGCCTTCCCATTTGGAGTTTAGGGTCTGCTTCCAAGCTCCTGTAGTCACTAGTGGAATTCATTTCTTTATGCTGCATGACTTAGGGCCCTGATTTTTGCTGACTCTAACTGTAGGCTTCCCTCAGGTCCTAGAGGCTGAGACTGCCTCTAGGCAGTCCTGTTGTGACTGCACAACATAGCAGTTTGCTTCTTCAAAGCCAGCAGTAGAATCTCTCCAGTTGACTAGAATGTAGTCTTAAATAACATAATATAATCATACAAGTTACATCTTATTATCTTTGCCATATTCTATTGTTTAGAAGCAGGTTTCAGGTACTGCCCACACTCTAGGGGAAGGGATTATACAAAGGTATGACTCATTGAAGATCACCTTAGGGTATGCCCCCCACCCCTACTCCCTGACCACTCACCTCCAAGCATGGCAATTGCTAACTGCTTCTGCTCGTAATACTACCAACAAAGTTTGGGATGGGACTCAAGGTGCCATTTTTGGTTATCATGCTCTCCTTAACTACTTGTCATGCCAGGTACGTTCCTTTGTGGCCATCACCATCAAGCCAGGTAAGTCACACATGGGTTATTATCTATGTGTGCACCAAGGCTTAACCAATCCCACAAAATTACACATGTGATCCCTGGACCAGTAGCATCAGCATCCCCTGGAATTTTGTTACAAATGCAAATTATCAGGCTCCTGATGAATCACAAAGTCTGCGGTGGGGCCCTGTTATCTGTATTTTAACCAACCCTCCAAGGATTACTGATATATGCTCACGGTTGAGTACCACTGGGTTCATAAACAGGCTTTAAAGGAGAACTTAAATAGCCAAGGAGTAGCACGAGAAGAGAAAATACAGTTTCCCCTGTGTATGAGTTTACTGCCATAGCAAAGTACCACACACTAGGTGGCTTAAACAACAGAAACTTAAGCTCTCACAATTCTGGAGGCTGGAAAAGTCCAAGATCAATGTGTCAGCAGGGTTGGTTTCTTCTGAGGCCTGTCTCCTCGGCTTGTAGATGGCCGTCTTCTCCCTGTGTCTTCACATGATCTTCCCCCTGTGTTTGTCTGTGTCTTAATCATCTCTTCTTATATGGATACCAGTCAGATTGGATTAGGGTCCACTCCAATTACATTATTTTATGTTAATTACCTCTGTAAAGACCCTATCACCAAATACAGTCACATTCTGAAGTACAGGGGATTAGAACTTTAACATATGAATTTGGGGAAGACACCAGACACCCTGAAGTTTATAACACCCTGTTCTTCCCATATTCCCAAAGAGAGATGTGCTGTGATCCGGATGCTACTGGACCCAGAAAATGACTCTGAATTACAGTAGAGGGATGCATCCACACTGCAGGTCTCCCTTTTTGTCCTGTTCATTGGAGGAAAGAATAAGCTGCTTGGTGCCTGGCAGTCAGGATTTGAGGTGTCAACTATTCTAGACATTGTTTGGAAATGCCAGTACAGCACTGGAAGGTCTTGGGATGCATAGGCTGTTGTCAGTCCCCTGCTAGAAGAGGAACAGCTGGTCCTATTAGAAGCTGAGCTTGGAGATAGAAGTCCAGTGAGAGTAAGACTTGAGAATGTCCATTGGATGTGGTAACAGGGAGGTCTTTACTAACCTTAGCAAAAGCAGATTTCAGAGTGGCAGAAAAGAAGACATTTGGGAGTAGGTGGAGAGAGGTGTGTAGACTACCTTTTTTAAAATGTAAAGAGTAAAGGGAAAAAGAAAGCTAGGACAATAGCTGGAGGGAGGTGTGGATTAAAGGAAGAGGAAGTTTTAAGATGCGAGGTAGAGAATATTTGAATCCTGAGGGGAATGATCTAGTTGGAAAGGGAGATGTTAAAGATTCACGAAGTGAGAGGGCCTAACCAATTAGCAAGGCAGAAATAGAGACACAGACGTAGAGAACACACATATGGACACCAAGGGGGAAAAGAGGGGGTGGGATGAATTGGGAGACTGGTATTGACATATATGCATTAATATGTATAAAATTGATAACTAATGAGAACCTGCTGTATAGCACAGGGACCTCTACTTCACTTCTCTGTGCAGTAGAAACTAACACAACATTGTAAAACAACTATACCCCCAATTTTAAAAAAAAAGAGAAAGTGAGAAGGGATTGGATTCAAAAAGAGGTGTATTGATTAGCCTTTGATAGGATGAGGGACATCCCTTCTAGTAAAGTATTGCTCAAACCATAACATGACTATGAAACCTCTGTGTCTACCAATGGATGAATGAATAAAGAAATGTGCCATATGTGTACAATGGAATATTATTCAGCCATGAGAATGAAGGAAATCCTGCCATTAGCGAGAACATGGATGGTCCTTGAGAGCAGTATGTTTAGTGAGAAAAGCCAGACAAAGACAAATATTGTATCATATCTATGAGCATAAATCATAGAAACAGAGAGTAGAATGGTAGTAGAATGGGAAGTTCAGGAGGTGTTGTTAAATGGTACAAAGTTGCAACTAGAAGATGAATATGTTCTGGAGATCTAACGCAGAGCACAGTGATTATAGACAACAACATTTTATTATACACTTCAAAATTGCTGAGACTGGATCTTAAAAGTTCTCAGCACATGAAAGAAATAATAATTATGTGATGTAATAGAGGTGTTAGCTCAAGATACGGTGGTAATCATATTGCAATATATAAATGTGTCACATCAACACGTTGTATGCCTGAAACTTACACAATGTTATATGTCACTTATATATCAATTTAAAATAAATAAAAAAATAAAAACACATAACAAAAAATTTTATAATAGTGATATTCATTACATTGTGAACATTTTTATTTAAGGGAATGGATATGATAGCCATTCTGAAAAGTACATAAGAGGTGTTTATAAACACGTAATGCAGATGGTCATAAAACAGCTACACACACACAGAAAGACTGAAGTGAATGAGCCAGGATGAAAGCAACTTTGAAGGATATTTTAGTTATGGCATGACTTGGCCAGATTTGCCTCCTTAAAAAAACAAATATTCAAATTTATTTTTAGCAAAAATATGTGCACTGGGCTTTTTTTTTTTTTTTTTTTTTTTGCAGTACGCGGGCCTCTCACCGCTGCGGCCTCTCCCGTTGCGGAGCACAGGCTCAGCGGCCACGGCCCCACGGGCCCACGGGCCCAGCCGCTCCGCAGCATGTGGGATCTTCCCGAACCGGGGCACGAACCCGTGCCCCCCGCATCGGCAGGCAGACTCTCAACCACTGCGCCACCAGGGAAGCCCGTACTGGGCTTTTAAAAGTCAAACAACATAAAGAATTAATAATGCAAAGCAATAGTTCTCTACATGACCCTAGTCCTGCTTCCCAGAAGGATCCCTTTGAATTCTTCTACCTGATTCTAATTTTTATCTTCTGAGGACTTGTACCACATCTCTAAATCGTTTACTACTACTGCTGTTTGGTGCTTTATCATTTTTGATGGTATTTATTGACAGATGTGGAAAGCGAGGCTTTAGCTCAGTGACCTCACCCACACATGCTCTCTTCCCTCCCTACCCCACACAGCTATAGTAGACCATTTTTGCTGGCTTTAGGGGTCGTCTTTACCTAGCTAGCTGAGCTCTCACTACCCAATGACTGGCCATAACCCCATGTAAAAATGTTTATCCAAAATTCAGTCTCTGAAGTGGAAACCTGCTCTAATGAATCCCCATACAATGTCAGCCAAAATGTTTAGGTCATGAACTACTCCAATGAGAGAGAGGTTAGAGCCTTGTTTAAATACGCTAGGAATTATAGCTGTTCGCCCTACACTTACCCTAAGGGTCTAGCCCTTAATGGGTCCCAGTGCTTACTTCTGTCAGGTTCCTAGACTAACCAAACCTGGTCTGATTTAGATCTTATCTGTACTGTGTCATTACATTATTTACATACAGTAAACATCATTGAAAGACACAGGGAAAATCAAGTTCATATCCAATATGCTCACAAACATACCCACTTCTGAGTCCCATAACTGTTAAATAATTAGGTATTTTGTGTTTAAAATGCTTTATATCATGCAGAAATCTTTGATGGATTGTTTTATAAGTGTTTCAGAGTGTTTTAGTAATATTTAGGGAAATGGTTTAGGGTGTTTGAATGGGCTGTGAATGCAGTGTTCTTTTCCATTTAAATAATGGAGAAACTCTGCTGCTATCTGAATATTTACTTTCTGACATGTTCTCAGGAATGGATTAGATTCGGATAATGAGGAATTCCTGTACTTACACTTTCATTTCTTGTTTCTTGAGCTATCAGTAAAATCCCTTGACTCTCTATATGCAAAATTAAGATATAACAAACACTCTTACTCTTCCCTACATTTCTCCTTCCCTTTCTCTACCTACCCATTGCTGCTTCTGTACTTGTATTTTTCTATTGTCAAGGTTAATAACATTTAACCTTCTGTTCTATAAGTGTTTTGACTATAGTTGGTTATAAAAGTTGAAAATCAATACACAATATCTGTGTTATTATAGCTATTAAATATTACTGCACAGCTCAGTAATATACTATTATATTCTTTTCTCAGTACAACTCTTTTTTTTTTTTTGCTTTCCCGGAGGCTCTATTTACACATCTTTTTCTCTTTCTTTGTTTGCCTTTATCTCCTTCTTAGAATGATCCGTATTCTTAAGGAGCCCAGTAAATCTCTGGAATCCTCTTTATTCCCAGATGCTCCCTTCTGAAGCCTCTATCCTCCTGCATTCATGAGAACTTAATTTCTCTCTAGACCTATTACTGAGCTGTCATCCCAGGACTTCCTTTCATTGACCTCGTCTGTTGAATTAACTTGATTTATACCTAACTTTTACACACATACTCAAGGAACATACTAAGAAAAGGTGCATATGGGGATTTAATTAATTTAATCAATTTAATTGTTTTATTTAATTTGTAATTCTACTCTCACATTTGATTGTTAATTTTCAAGGCTTGGAATTCTAGGTCAAAAATAATTTTCCCTCAGTTTTTTTAAAACTTGTTTCTTTGAATGTAACCTGTTTTTTCCCCTTTTTGGATACATTTAGGATCTATTCTTTATGACTGGTGTTTTAGAATTTTATCTTAATCTACTTTGACGTTTTTTTAAATTTTCGTTTACTATGCTGGTTACCTGATAGGCACTTTCAACCTTAAGGCTTATATTTTTCTTCCTCTCAGGGAAGTTTTCTTATATTATTATTTGGGTAATTTCTTCCCATCCATTTCTTTTATGTTCTTCCTTTCTGGAATTCCTGTTGGTCATGTGGATGCAGAAATGCTACCTAGTACTGAGTCATTATAAGTAAGTATAGACCTTACATTCCAGTTGGGAGGAAACATTTTACACCAAGAGATAAACTAACAAAAACCAGGGTCACCCTATCTAATTATAGCCCCCCACCAAAATAAGTCAATCCTTAAACCTTTCTTGTCAGTTACTGACAAAAATAATTTTCTCTTCCTTTTATAATGAATGCCAATACCTAAAGATATGCTACAATTGTTTAAACATGCTGGGGCTTCCCTGGTGGCACAGTGGTTGAGAGTCGGCCCGACGATGCTGGGGACACGGATTCGTGCCCCGGTCCGGGAGGATCCCACATGCCGCGGATCGGCTGGGCCCGTGAGCCGTGGCCGCTGAGCCTGCGCGTCCGGAGCCTGTGCTCCGCAACGGGAGAGGCCACAACAGTGAGAGATCCGTGTATCGAAGAAAAAAATGCTAATTATGTGAGAAAATTATTATTTTCCACCATAAACCAAGTGTAAACTCAGTAACCACCTTGTTAATCTTGTAGTTTCTGTTTTACCCTCCCCTCCCGCCTTTAAACATCTGTCCACTCCTTTTAGAGCCTTGACAGTCTTGCAAAACTTTTCTGCAAGTAAACTTCTTTGCTTTCCTAAAAGTGTTTGCCTCTGAGGCTTCCTCTGTTGCTTAGATCCTAGGCATAATCCCACAAAAAGGAATAATAACAGTCAGGGTATGATTCTAATCTTGCGAGATTTGGCATATACTAGTTATTTAAATTTACAGTCTGCTTTTCATCAAATTTACAATATTCAGTAGATATGAAGAATTCTCAAATAGGACTTTTCCTTGAAGGACTCATGAACTAAATGGATTTAAAGGAAAAAACTCCAAGGTTACTAGGTTTACACTTAATTTGTTCATGGTGGGAAAAGAGTAATTTTCTCACATGATGGTTCAGATATGTTTAGAAAGTTCCACAAGTAACATATCAGAACTGCAGACCCTCAGAAGAAAGGTAATGGACCATTCTACTTCTATGTCATATAGAATTTGGAAAATGCTTCATCATGTACTTATACAAGATGTTCAGATAAGAGGGAACAGCAGCTGTTACATGTTAGAAGGGGGATGGTTGAAGAAAAGAAAGCCTTAATTCTGTACTTTGGAGGTAACAATACCAATAGCAGGACTGACTTACAACCACTGGTTGCATGCAGAGAAAGTAGTTTGTTTGCTGGAATCTGCTGAGAAAGTAACCAAACTGGCATGGCTTGAGATTGGGAATATTTCCTATACAAAATTGCTGTAAAGGTACCCCCATCACTCTATCCCAGAAAATTTGCTGAAAATGGTGGGTATCAATGAAAGGTGGAATGCAAATTGACACTCAGAGGCAATCTGCCTATTTTGAAAGCCAGTTGCATCTGAAGAAAACAAAACACTGTTATGATCATAACAGCTCTATTTACAATAGCCAAGGTATGGAAGCAACCTAAGTGTCCATCAAAAGATGAATGGATAAAGAGGATGTGGTACATATATACAATGGAATATTACTCGGCCATAAAAAGAATGGAATCTTGCCATTTGCAGCAACACGGATGATCGTAGAAGGTATTATGCTGAGTGAAATAAGTCAGACAGAGAAGGACAAATAACATATGATATCACTTATACGTGGAGTCTACAAAACAAACAAATGAACAGAACAAACTTAACCAAACATAAACAGAGTCATAGATACAGAGAACAAGCAAGTAGTTACCAGAGGGGAGGGGGTGGAGGAATGAGAGAAATATGTCAGGGAAATTAAGAGGTAAAAACATCGAGTTACAAAATAAATGACTCATGGGTACAAAATGTACAGTGTGGGGAACATAGTCAATAACTGTGTAATATCTTTGTACGGTGACAGATGGTCACTAGACTAATTGTGGTGATCATTTTGAAATATATAGAAATAGCGAATCAGTATGCTGTATGCCAGGAACTAACATAGTGTTGTAGGTCAGTTATACTTCAAAAACAAACAAACAAGGTCATAGAAAAAGAAATCAGATTTGTGGTTACCAGAGGTGGGGTTTAGGGGGAGGTGGAATTGGATGAAAGCAATCAAAAGGGACAAACTCCAAGTTAGAGATAAATAAGTTATACGATGTAACGCACAACATGATGAATATAATGAACACTGCTGTCTCTTATATATGAAAGCTGTTAGGAGAGTAAATCCGAAGACTTCTCATCACAAGGAAAAAGTTTTGTTCTATTTTCCTTAATTGTGTATCTATGTGAGATGATGGATGGTCACTACACTTATTGTGCTAATTATTTCATGATGTATGTAAGCCAAATCATCATGTTGTACACCTTAAACTTATACAGTGTTGCATGCCAATTATTTCTCAATGAAACTGGAGGGGGAAGAAAGAATTATTGCAAGACCCTAGTAATAAAAATGGTGCACTAGTGGCGCAGGGATTAAAAATTAATCCAATGGAACAAAATAGTCCAGAAACATATCCATGTATATATGGGATCTTGGTATATGATTCATGTGGGGAAAATAGATCATGTAGTAAACATTACTGGTAAAATTAACTTACTGCATGGAGAAATAGGAATTTGTATGCCTTTTTACACCATGGACCAAAATAAACTTCATACAAATTAAAGAAATAAAGGTGAAAAGTAAAACTATAAAGATTAAAAAAGCAAACTAAGGAGGATATCTTTGAGGCCTCACCATAGGAGGTTTCTTAAATAATTCTCCAGAAGCATGAACAGTAAGGTGAAAAAGCAACGGATTTGTCCATACCAAAATTAAAGATTTCTTTTCAACAGTGGACATCATAGACAAAATTAAGAAGAGTGTAAGAAAGATACTTTCAGTGTCTAAAAGCAAAGGATCAATATCTAGAATGAAAAAGAAATCTCTTCCAAGCAGTCAGTAACAGACAAGAATTCCACTAGGGAAATGGGCAAAGAATATGATAGGCAACCCCATGCCTGGGATTATACACCAAAAGAAATTCTCACTAAGATCCAAAAGGAAACACATAAGAGAGTATTAACTGAAGTGGTATTTGGGGGAGCAAGGACAAAGGATGGGACTATCCTCGAGGTCCATCATTAGGTAAGTGGAGTAGTATGCAACAGTTACAAATAGGGAATTATAAAGTTTATGTGAAGCCAAAAGGCTAGACTTCAAAACATAATGCTTCATGAAAAGGACAAGAAAGGAATGGATATTTATAATGTCATTTCATTAAATTAAACACACACAACCATGCTATGACTTTTTCAAACATATGCACACACCTAAACACACATATGGACGTTAGATTGGAAGGACATCCGCTAAATACACAGGAGTTGGCTAAGAAGAAAAATTGGAGAGGGGATAGGAAATGAAATGGAAAAAATAAAAGAAAATGAAACAAAAGGAGACCTCATACCATTTGATGACACTGGTGTGCCTTGAACTATGGAGTATGGTCAGTTTGATTCTGTGCATCTGAAGACCTAAAAGGAGAAAACAAGGCCACACAGAGACTAAAAACCAAGTATACTCAGACTACCCTTGAAAATCCTTAAACCACAATTCATTAATTCATTCATTCAACAAATTTTTATTGAGCACCTCCTTTGTGCTAGGTACTTACTGTTCTGGATGCTTGATATCCAACAATGAACAAAATAAAGGTTCTTGCCCTAAGGAGCTTCCTTTCCAGGAGGAGGAGATAGACAATAAATAATAAATATAATAATTAAATGACTTAGCATGTTAGAATGCAATACGTGCTGTTAAAAAAAAAAAAGAACAGAGAGCAGAATAAGGTGAATTAGGAGTGCTGGGGGTAAGGGCTGCAGCTCTGAACCAGATCGTCAGCGCAAGCCTCACTGAGTGACTGACTTTGGAACAGGAACTTGAAGGAGGTGAGAGAGTTCACACTGAAGATCCAGGCAGAGCGAGCAGCCAGTGACAAGGCCCTGAGGCAAGAGCATGCTTGGAACATTGGAGGAACAGCAAGGAGGCCAACGTGACTGGAAAGGAGTGAGCCAAGGAGGGAGTGGTAGGAAGTGAGGGCAGAAGGGTGATGGGGGCCAGATCACATAGGGCCTTCCAAGGCCATTGTAAGAATTTTGGCTTTTACTCTGAGGGAAAAATATGTAAAACTATTACAGTTTTTTGAGTGGAGGAGTGACAGAACCATGATAACAAACACACGTAGACTTTACTCTGTCAGACTTCGCTATAAACTTTACAGATATTAACACATTTAATTCTCACAGCACTACTCCTGCAAATGGGTACCCTTACCACCCCCATTGTTCAAAAGAGGAAAGTAAGACAGGAGAGGCTAGGCAAGTTGCCCAAGACTACATAGCTAGTACTATGTGGAAGAGCCAGGCTGCAAAGTCTGGCCCCAAAGTCCACCAAATTAGCCACTGCAGAGAGCTCCGTCTCTTATGGGATTTTGGTTTTAAAAGGCTCACTCCAGCTGCTACCAGCAAGTAGAGTGTTCAGGCGTACCATGCATCAGTAACTCCATCACCAGCAGCTTGCCCCTGAGCGCTGGAAGAGATCACTGTGTCCAGTAGAGCACCAGATGTCTTTGGCTGGCCTTCGGGAGCCACAGCCATTCTGTTTGCAAATCGCCCATCTTTAACCCCTGAAATCATGCTCAGACAGAGCTTCTCCCAAGATTAGAGGTTCTTAGGAGTTGAGACCGACTGAGACTATATCTGGATAATGTCTCTGCTGCACATGCACCTGAGCTATACATTCATCGACAGGCAGCATCAATCACCTTTTCCTCTCCCCTGTCCCATGTCTTTTGCCAGGAGACATATTTGAATCTGTGTAAGTTAAAGTCCTAGGAGATATAACTCCTCTGTCTAACTCTTGCTGACTCACCTGCTCCTCCCTCCCTTTTCTCCCTTGCCGGGCAGGACAGTTTGCTGACCAAGGCTCATGACCCTTGCTTCTTCCCACCTCTACTTCCTTTCTAGAGCTTGCACTCCCACTGGCTCTCGGGCACTTGCTTGCCCCTCCTTTTATTTCTACCACATCTTGGCCTGATGTACACCACAAACTGGGGACTTTTCCAGGTGTCTCCTACTTCCTTTACCTCCTGACCTTGGTCCTCCTTACATGTACCCATTCCTTTGTGTTTCACTCTCTCCTTGGAACCTTCTCCCCAAGATGCAGTTGCTTTTCTGGAAGACTTTTTTGCAGAAAACTATGTTTCTTAGTTAATGCATTGTTTTTCACATTTCCTCTTTTGAGCCTCAGTAAAAAAATAGTGATAATAATTCTTGTCCTCCTAGTTTACACAGCTGTGAAAATCAAATGAAATATAAAGGTGACCATTACAAGGGATGGTCATGGTTAATACAGGATTACCTTTCAGAGCGAACATGCACAGAACCACTCAGTAGGAACCTGAGCTTTCTCTTTTGATGATTAATTCCATCTTTGCTAGGATTGAATAGCAGGTGCTCACTGAATGCTTGTGCATTCATGTGAATCAATGAAATGGTGTTAAATGCTATGTGTTGCCACTGTTTCAAAGCAGTTTAGACTTTAGTTAGCTAAGTGCAGGTGGGCGGGTGCCTGGAGGTGGGGATAATGGTAATGATGATAATCAGCTTGTTCTGTTGCACTAAGCCCAAATGGGTACTACAAGAAACAACCCTTAGTCTACAGTCTGGGAGCACCTTAGGATAGAGATGGCTTACTCCTGTCAGCATTTTCCCTAGCACCATGCACAGCGTTTGGCACATAATAGGGGTTTGTGATTGTTTTTAATGAAAAAAAAAGAATGAATAGTCAGATAAGGCATTACGCCAGGCAATACGACTGACAACAAAGTGCTGTGGAAATAGCACTGAACATGGAGTCAGAGCCCCCCTGGTTTTAATCCTGATCTGTGGACTCCATGTGCAAGTCCCTTCCCTCCTCTTATCCTCCTACATATGTGGAAAACAAAGGGATGATAGTGGGGAGGGTGATAGACTATGTGATTTCTGAGGGCTCTTACTGACCTGATGTCCTATGACAAGAGTGACCACAACTTGTTAAATTAATTGATCAAGTACAGGGAGTTGGGATATGACTGTGGGATATGCAAGCATGGGATCCACGTTTTACTCTCTGTCCGAGGATGTGAAGGAGAGAAGATGCCCTAGATCCTGCAGCCTCAGGGAGAAAGGTAGCCGCCCTTGTCATTGTTAAACTTTGTCTTTGCCATGCAGAACAATGGTACTGACCAAGGCTAGTAGCCAATATAACTGGAGGAATATATCACCCTGATGCAGAGCCTTGGCAGAGAAGAGGGAAACACAAAAGACCTGGGTAGAAGGAAAGTAAAATCAAGATTAAATCCTTCCTTAGTACATAGAATCCTAGGAACCTGGAACTGGAAGGGAGAGGTCTTAGCATCCATAGAATCCAAACTCTTAATTTGAAGGGATAATGAAACAGGCCAAGAGATGGGAAAGACACTTGACTAAAGTCACACACACGGTACATGGCCGAATCAGAACCAGACCCAGGTTTGCTGATTTCAAGTCAAGTGCCACAGCTGCTGTGTCTTCAAATAGGAAGCCCACACCCCTTCCCCCACTCTCTCTCCATCTCTTTCCTTATATTCATAAAAGGATAAACTGGTGATTTAAATTTGGAAGAGAGTATGAACTGGGCATGGCTTACAAACGAAGGGAGCAAAGTGATGAAAAGTTTGAACCTTCTCGCCAGAAAAATTCATGTATACACACAATTTTGTCTGCATTTTCAGACTCCAGGTTAAGAGCCCATGTGGTATAAGAGGGCACAAAATCCTCAAAACTTGGGGCAAGAAAGGAATCTGTCAACAAGCCCTCTGACAGCTCTGCTGTTCAACCACTTTCTTTATTAGAACATTTTTCTGATGTTCTGATCACATCAAGATTGTATTACTTTTGGCCAAAAGCCATTATAATACTCAGAGCAGAGTAGATATGATGTCAGCTTTAAAATAAATTAGGAGGATTAAAATAGACCAAATGAGAGTGAGCTTCTAAGAGTAAGAATGGGGTCTTATATTAAAATTGTGTTCATAAAAGGAGTCATCCAATTTATGCATCTCTAGTCATTTTATCTGCAGCATTTAAACCAGTTTTCACTTGCTTTTCTGATATTATCATTGAAAATTAAAAGATGTTATAATGTATGCCTACATCCATCCTGTATAGTAATTCACTTGATTTTTCTGATGTTATTCTAAAGTTAAATGAAAAAACACTACCAGAAACTTCTTAAATGATTCTAGGTTCATAGGGACAGAGAAAAAAAGTAAATAGGGAAAGCCCATTCACAGAGGCAGAATTGCTGGAGTGAGAGAATCCATCGATAAAGTTGAGTCATAAAAGTTTGTCTGGGGCCTTCCCTGGTGGCGCAGTGGTTGAGAGTCCGCCTGCCGATGCGGGGGACGCGGGTTCGTGCCCCGGTCCGGGAGGATCCCACATGCCGCGGAGCGGCTGGGCCCGTGAGCCGTGGCCGCTGAGCCTGCGCGTCCGGAGCCTGTGCTC
>NC_041234.1:119825078-119826969 GCF_002837175.3 Physeter macrocephalus
GTGAGCCTGCGGGTCCGGAGCCTGTGCTCCGCAACGGGAAAGCCCACAACAGTGAGAGGCCTGCGTACCGCAAAAAAAAAAAAAAAGTTTGTCTGAGTTTGGAAAGGTAAGATAAACTGAGAATTGATACAAATGTATAAGTTTGTGTTCCAAGTAGTCAGCCTGTGGGACTTTGTTGTTGTTTTTTTTTAAGTATATCTTTTTAAAATCAATTGTTTTTAGCTTTATTGAGGTATAATTGACATACAATTAAATGCACATATTTAAATATTTTATATAAGTTTTTACGTATGTATATACTGTGAAATCGTCATCACAGTGAAGATAGTGAATATATTCACTTCCCCCAAAAGTTTCCTCATTCCCCTGTAAACCTTTCTTTCCATCCCTCCCCACATCCCAATCCCCAAACATTGATCTGCTTTCTGACACTATAGATTAGTTTGAATTTTATATAAATAGGATCATATAGCATGTACTCTTTTTGTCTAGCTTCTTTCATTAAGCATAATTATTTAAGATTCATCCATGCTGTAGCATGTATCAATAGTTCATTTTCATTGCCGAGTAATATTCCATTTTAATGTATGCACAATTTATTTATTCATTCACTTGTTAATGGTCATATAGATTTTTTTCCAGTTTTTGGCTATTACTTCTTCTTTTCCGATTTGGATTCCTTTTATTTCTTTTTCTTCTCTGATTGCTGTGGATAAAATTTCCAAAACTATGTTGAATAAGAGTGGTGAGAGTGGGCAACCTTGTCTTGTTCCTGATCTTAGTGGAAATGGTTTCAGTTTTTCACCACTGAGAATGATGTTGGCTGTGGGTTTGTCACATATGGCCTAGATATTATGTTGAGGAAAGTTCCCTCTCTGCCTACTTTCTGTCGGGTTTTTATCATAAATGGGTGTTGAATTTTGTCGAAAGCTTTCTCTGCATCTATTGACATGATCATATGGTTTTTCTCCTTCAATGTGTTAATATGGTGTATCATGTTGATTGATTTGCGTACATTGAAGAATCCTTGCATTCCTGGGATAAACCCCACTTGATCATGGTGTATGATCCTTTTAATGTGCTGTTGGATTCTGTTTGCTAGTATTTTGTTGAGGATTTTTGCATCTATGTTCATCAGTGATATTGGCCTGTAGTTTTCTTTCTTTGTGACGTCTTTGTCTGGTTTTGGTATCAGGGTGATGGTGGCCTCATAGAATGAGTTTGGAGTGTTCCTCCCTCTGCTATCTTTTGGAAGAGTTTGAGAAGGATAGGTGTTAGCTCTTCTCTAAATGTTTGATAGAATTCGCCTGTGAAGCCATCTGGTCCTGGGCTTTTGTGTGTTGGAAGATTTTTAATCACAGTTTCAATTTCAGTGCTTGTGATTGGTCTGTTCATATTTTCTATTTCTTCCTGGTTCAGTCTCGGCAGCTTGTGCATTTCTAAGAATTTGTCCATTTCTGCCAGGATGTCCATTTTATTGGCATACAGCTGCTTGTAGTAATCTCTAATAATCTTTTGTATTTCTGCAGTGTCAGTTGTTACATCTCCTTTTTCATTTCTAATTCTATTGATTTGAGTCTTCTCCCTTTTATTCTTGATGAGTCTGGCTAATGGTTTATCAATTTTATTTATCTTCTCAAAGAACCAGCTTTTACCTTCTGCTAACTTTGGGGGTTTTTTGTTCTTCTTTCTCTAATTGCTTTAGGTGTAAGGTTAGGTTGTTTATTTGAGATGTTTCTTGTTTCTTAAGGTGGATTATATTGCTATAAACTTCCCTCTTAGGACTGCTTTTGCTGCAACCCATAGGTTTTGGGTCGTCATGTTTTCATTGTCATTTGTTTCTAGGTATTTTTTGATTTCCTCTTTGATTTCTTCAGTGATCTCTTTGTTA
>NC_041234.1:119827297-119839913 GCF_002837175.3 Physeter macrocephalus
ATCTGCTGTGTGTTTTTCTGTCTTCTCATTTTGCTTATCTTACTGTGTTTGAGGTCTCCTTTTCGCAGGCTTCAGGTTTGTTGTTCCCGTTGTTTTTGGTGTCTGTCCCCAGTGGTTAAGTTTGGTTCAGTGGGTTGTGTAGGATTCCTGGTGGAGGGGACTAGTGCCTGTGTTCTGGTGGATGAGGCTGGATCTTGTCTTTCTGGTGGGCAGGTCCGCGATGGTGGTGTAAATTTTTCCTGCCACTCCCTTCTGGTTTGCAGGGTTTCTGCTGAAAGATCAGCTGTTAACCTCATGGGGATTCCCTTGTGTGTTATTTGTTGTTTTTCCCTTGCTGCTTTTAATATGTTTTCTTTGTACTTAATTTTTGATAGTTTGATTAATATGTGTCTTGGCATGTTTCTCCTTGGATTTATCCCGTATGGGGCTCTCTGTGCTTCCTGGACTTGATTAACTAGTTCCTTTCCCATAATTGGGAAATTTTCAACTATAATCTCTTCAAATATTTTCTCAGTCCCTTTCTTTTCCTCTTCTTCTTCTGGGACCCCTATAATTCGAATGTTGGTGGGTTTAATGTTGTCCCAGAGGTCTCTGAGACTGTCCTCAGTTCTTTTCATTCTTTTTTCTTTATTCTGCTCTGCAGTAGTTATTTCCACTATTTTATCTTCCAGATCACTTATCCGACCTTCTGCCTCAGTTATTCTGCTACTGAGCCCATCTAGAGGATTTTTCATTTCATTTATTGTGTTGCTCATCGTTGCTTGCTTCCTCTTTATTTCTTCTAGGTCCTTGTTAACTGTTTCTTGCAATTTGTCTATTCTATTTCCAAGATTTTGAATCATCTTTACTATCATTATTCTGAATTCTTTTTCAGGTAGACTGCCTAACACCTGGCGGGAGCACCAAGAGCCATTCATCCACACGGCTCAGAATAAAAGGGAGAAAGAAAAGAAAAGAAAAGAAAGAAAGAAAGAAGGAAAGAAAGAAAGAAAGAAAGAGAGAGAGATAGAGCATAAAATAAAATAAAGTAAAGTAAAATAAAGTGAGTAAAATGAAAAATAAAAATTATTAAGAAAAAAGATTTTTAATGTAAAAAAGAAACAAAAAAAACGTACAGACAGAACCCTAGAACAAATGTTTAAAGCAAAGCTATATAGACAAAATCACACGCAGAAGCATACACATACACCTTCAGAAAAAGAGAAAAAGGGGAAATATATATATATATATATATATATATATATGTATATATATATATATATATATCTCTTTGCTCCTAAAGTCTGCCTCCTCAATTTGGGATGATTTGTTGTCTACTCAGGTATTCCACAGATGCTGAGTACATCAAGTTGATTGTGGAGCTTTAATCCGCTGCTCCTGAGGCTGCTGGGAGAGATTTCCCTTCCTCTGTTCGCACAGCTCCCCGGGTTCAGCTTTGGATTTGGCCCCGCCTCTGCGTGTAGGTCGCCTGAGGGTGTCTGTTCCTCGCTCAGACAGGACGGGGTTAAAGGAGCAGCTGGTTCGGGGGCTCTGGCTCACTCAGGCCGGGGGGAGGGCGGGGCACGGAGGCGGGGCGAGCCCGCGGCGGCAGAGGCCAGCCTGACGCTGCACCAGCCTGAGGCGCGCCGTGCGTTCTCCCGGGGAAGTTGTCCCTGGGTCACAGGACCCTGGCGGTGGCGGGCTGCACAGGCTCCCGGGAGGGGCGGTGTGGAGAGTGACCTGTGCTCGCACACGGGCTTCTTGGTGGCGGCAGCAGCCGCCTTAGCGTCTCATGCCCGTCTCTGGGGTCCGCGCTGATAGCCGCGGCTCGTGCCCATCTCTGGAGCTCCTTTAAGTGGCGCTGTTAATCCCCTCTCCTCGTGCACCCGGAAACAATGGTCTCTTTCTTCTTATGCAGTTCCAGACTTTTTCCTGGACTCCCTCCTGGAGAGCTTTGGTGCACTAGCCCCTTCAGGTGTGTTCACGCCGCCAGCCCCAGGCCTCTCCCTGGCACCTGCCCTCTGAAGCCCGAGCCTCAGCTCCCAGACCCCACTGGCCCTGGTGGGTGAGCAGGCAAGCGTCTTGGGCTGGTGAGTGCCGGTCGGCACCCATCCTCTTTGTGGATAACTCTCCGCTTTGCCCTCTGCACCCCTGTGGCTGCGCTCTCCTCCGCGGCTCCGAAGCTTCCCCCCTCCGCCACCCGCAGTCTCCGCCCGCGAAGGGGCTTCTAGTGTGTGGACACCTTTCCTCCTTCACGGCTCCCACCCAGAGGTGCGGGTCCCATCCCTATTCTTTTGTCTCTGTTTCTTCTTTTTTCTTTTGCCCTACCCAGGTACGTGGGGAGTTTCTTGCCTTTTGGGGGGGTCTGAGGTCTTCTGCCAGTTTTCAGTGGGTGTTCTGTAGGCGCAGTTCCACGTGTAGATGTATTTCTGATGTATCTGTGGGGAGGAAGGTGATCTCCACGTCTTACTCTTCCGCCATCTTGAAGCTCCTTGCCTGCACCTTTTAATTTTTTATGACCCCATTTATTAGTCAGGGCCCTACAGGAAATGTATAACTCTTTCAAGCTGGGTTATTTGAGAAGGGTTTAATAAAGAGACTATTTACTGAGGTGTGGTCATGGTTTAAGGAAACCATCAAATTTCCCTGGGAATGTTAACTGCAGGAGCCCTTACTATCCCTATGTCTAAAGGAGTAAGAGGACATAGCAGTTACCAGAATCCAGAAGGAGATGGTATCTCTATGGATAGAGCTGCAAGACAGGATTTGTGATCTTCAGCAGAGGCGCACAACAAAGTTCTGGCAAGGAGGCGGAGAGAAGCCTGGGGAATAAATACTCTGTCCGCACTCTCCTCCAACCTCTCTCTTTGATCTTCTCTTAGTGCCTCCCATTGGCTGAACCCACCTGGAAGCCAGAGGGCAAGGGGGCCCAATGAAGCAGAGCATGTAAGTCAAAGCAGGATGGAGAATTAGGAAGCTTGGGTATGGGGAGGGTCGATGGAAAACATTCAGCACAGAGAATTTAGGAGTTGGAAACCCATGTAAGAACTACCTGGAAAGCCTTTTTCCCTTTGAGAATTTCATGAAAGCTCTAAATCCTCACAACAAAGAAAAATGTGCAACTAATTATAAATATTTGATTTTACATGACATTTCAAGGGATCTTGCGATGCTTGTGGCCTCTCCATACTGTACGAACCTAGGAGTTCCATGGATACAAGATAATAACCTCCCCTCTGGAAGGCCCAGAAGGACTCCTACCCACCTGGCTCATCCCGACAAGAGAGGGGAGGGGTCAGAGAAAGAAAAAATAAGCTGTAGATAAGAGAGAATAACGAAAGAGTCCCACAATAAAACAGCATGCAAAATACTCCACTTATATAAAATTACATGTATTTGTTCACTGTCCCAGAGAACTAGGAAAAAGAGGCCAAATTACTCAGGGCCACCGATCAGAACTTTCTATGATGATGGAAACGCGTTCTATTCACGCTGCACTGTCCAAACCAGTAGCCAGGAGATGCGTGTGGCTACTGAGCACGTGAAATGTGGTTAGTGTGACCCGAGGAACCAAATCTTTAATTTATTTAATTTTAATTAAACTTAAGTAGCTAGTACAGCTATAGACAGTGGTTTACAGTTCCAGTACAGTTGCTTTTTTTTTTCTTTTTTCTACTCTTTATAGTGTTTAAATGGTTCTATGATGAACAGTTATTACGTAATCAGTAAAATAAGGAAATACATAAAATTTAAACCTGTTTAAAAAAAGAAGAACCTCCCCTCTCCTCACTCCAGAGAGTTGTTCATAAAAATGTATGTCATACTGTTATAGTTCTTATGTCCTTAGCTTTTTTTCCTACTGTATTTCCAGTAACATAGGTATCCCACAGCAAAGCTGATACCTTTGGCCAAATATAAGTGAATCAAATGGGCCCTTTCTTTATTCAGATCTGCTCAGTGTATAAGCAGCAGAGCTCTGAAGAAGCAGACAGAAAATGTAGGGCTGGCCATGTGATGTTGGGTTACCTAGCAACACTGGCTGGGAGCCTCTCCTTCCTGAGCTTCTCAGCAGAGAGAAATGGTTTTAAAAGAGTGTGTGTATGCATGTGTGTGTGTGAGAGAGAGAGAGAGACAGAGAGGGGAGGGGAGAGGAGAAACAGAAAGAGCAAGGGACAGAGAGAGACAGAGTGACATGTAAAGACAGACAGAAAAAGACAAGCAAAGGAGAGAATTTAGTAAACAAAGAAAAGAAGTGAGAGATAATGAGAATGAATTCAGGGGAAAGGGGAAATGGAGAGAGGTTCAGGAGGTGCGATGTAAGATGAACTCAGTCGATGGAAAAAGTGAGAGGAGCAGAGGCTGAAAAGAGAGACATCCAGAGGAGGGAATGACTTCAACTCTGCACATGAAGAAACTGAGGTTGCATACCTGGGGCTCTGACTCCAAGTTCCAGGGCTGGCACTGGGTTGCTGATCTGTTGGACTTTCCAATCGTATACTAAGTGTGGTGCACCTACAGATGAAGTGCTTTCTCCCACCACCTACTGAGGTGAGAGCTGAAGAGTTATTGCAAGTCTCAAGACAATAAGGGGCTTCTCCTTTTATCTTCTTTCCTTCTAATGTGCAAACGTGTCCATCTCTATCTCCCAGAGCAGAGCTTAATGGGCCTGGGTGTACAGCCAGCTTCTGACAAGCTCTTGAGATATTCCTGGGCACTCATCCTCTCAGGGAAACCCTGCCTCTTTCATTTTCAGAGTAACCACCGATGGTTACAAAACCTCTTGGATGGGGGAGGGATATTTGAGAGATGGGAGGAGCAATTGGTGACTAGAGCCAGAAGGTCTGCAGGATCCGGTAGAGAAGAAGAGCTGGCCACTGCGTGCCATGGAGCTGTTGAGCCATTCCCATTCCTTCTCAAGTCTCTCCAATGCTTGAAAACTAGAATGGAGCCGAAATGAGTTCAAGTCCTCTGTTTGCACCAAGCTTCTCTCCTGTCAGTGTCTCCCTTGTCTGATCCACCCTGTACTTACTGGCAGATTAAGTTTCCAAAAATGCCATTTACCTGCTCAGCAAAGTTCAATGATTTCTCCATTCATTATGGTATTAGTTTGATCACCCTGGCATTCAAGAGCCCCTTAATATTGTCCAAACCTTCCTTTTCAGGTTAATATCTGCATATTTCCTATATATAACACAAGTGTCTGACAAACTAGGCTATTTGCTGATACCAGTCAGACAGTATTCCCCACCTATGTCTCCACATAGCACTTGGCTTTGTAATATGTCAACCTGGCTAAACTGAACTACATTTCACAGAATTACCTTCCTGTAGTGCAGTAGGCCACAAGAGAGATTCTTATGGGAGATTTAGAAGGTGAAGGTAAGCAGCTGCTATTTTGTTGCTCGCACACATTGTCACTGATATGCTGACTCACCTCGTTGACTTAAAGCAGTAGTCAGGCCTTCAACTACTCCACCTTCCTCTGGATCCTATTTCAGCTTCTCTGACTTCTGAACCAGGTGTGTGTTTAACTCAATGACAAAGGGCCAAATGTCTAACTTCTATATGATACCCACATCATCAAGGGCAGAGGTGACGAGAACTGACATGGATTGTAGTCTACCCTTGAGGGCTCCAGCTCATGCTTTTGGGTCCCAGCCTGTCCTTGCTCTCCCCCACTTTACATCCATCTTCCCTTCCCCATTGCCTACCCTATGGGTATGAGTTTTACAAGTCCTCTTCTCTGGGTCTGAATTTTCTCACCAGTATAAAGGGGGAATTTTACCAAATCTCCAAAATCTAAGGATACTTCCAGCTCTGACATTCAAAATGTCAATATCATAGCTTCTTATGTAATCTTAACCTCTGAAACAACAAAGGCATTGAGCTTGGAATAGGAGATCTGGACTCCAACCTCAGCTCTGCCTCTGCATAGCTAGGAGAACTTGATCAAGAAGCTTTCACTCTCTGGGCCCCAATTCCCCTCCCATAGTCACATGCAAAAGTTAGACTTGCTGCTCTTAGCAGTCCAATACAGCTCTAATGTATCGGGCTTCTCTGAGTGTCTGAATGCTCGTCCCTAAATTTGGGTCAGGGCCATTTCCTGCATTTCCTGTTTCTCTGCGTATTTGTGGGTTTTTCTATTTTCACATGGGTAAAATATGTTCTCAGTGAGTCCTCCATTCCTTCAACCTTGAACACCTTGTGCCTCTTCTAGGAAAAGTCCAGCCTCTCCTCCCCCACACACTCAGGAAAGATTAAGATGTTTTGATGTTTTCCTTGGTTATGGCTCAGTCTTTTGAAGAGATTTGGTCATGAATTTGCCTTTCATTCCTCTACCTGGAGGATGACCAGTGAGAAAAATAAGGGGGGGACAGAGTGGATGCCAGAGTTGGAAACATCTTTCTGTACCTGTTGGAGATACTCTAATGATACTAAAATTAGAGATGAAGAATCACTTTTATTCTAAGCCCCCTATTTTCAGATGCTTATGACTTCAAGGAATATGAATGAGTACACATTTTAGAAGTCTAATGGGGCAGAATTCTCAGATAATGGATTTTTGTTAAACATGCAGTTATTGTACAATACATGTAGTCAAGTCTTGTGACTCACTCATATATTGAGAAGGTAAGGAGCCATTGATCTCAAATCTGTGAAGAAAACAAGCTTAAGACTATTCTTGCATCTACTCAAGAGGTACCTAAAGGTTGGCTTTTCTCTGTCATCCAACATCCATTTAGTTATTGACTCTGATGCCCTCCTCTCCATTCTTCCTGCCTTATGTTGGACCCCATTACTTCCTTTATATTATGTAATATTTGATACACACAAAGAAAATTGTACATATGTAAGGTAAATGTCAAGCAGGCAGATGCAGCTACCAACCTCAAGCGAAGATTTCCACCTGAAGGAAAACAAAGATCATAACAATTCCCACTACCAGGAGGAGGAGCCCAAGACATTGGCCCACTGCACCTTCTGTGGGTTCAGAGCAGCCGAGGAGTGCTCAGCACACAAGGTACCAGTTGAAACAAGGCTTTCCTCACACACAGGAGAAGAGACACACCAAGGTCAGCGTCAGTAGCGTGCACTGGTCTCCCACAGCCTGATAGCTGATCCCTCCTGATAGCTGACACGGGACAATTGTGCTGCAGGTGAAGACCCTGTTCCTTTCCTGCAGGGGGCAGAAATACTGGTGGGGCTGGCCAGGTGCCACATGACACTCACATTTAAGCAAAAAAGGACATTCACTGTATACCTAGAACAAGGGAAGGTTTTCTCCTAATAAGGAAGAAGAATCTGGCACTAAGGGACAGCTATATTCCATATAGAGGAATGTTCCAGGCCCAGGGCACTAATTGGGCAATCCTGAAGAGGGGCGGCAGGTCCCGCAATGGCTGCTTCCACACAGTATATATCATAATAAAATGAAAACCTGTATACCCATCACCAAGCTTGAGAGCTAGAACATAATCAATGCCTCTGAAAGCCACATGTGCCCTCTCTGAGTCCTCTCCTCATTCCCTCCCAGAGGTAACCACTATTCTGAATTTTGTCATCATTCACTTGCTTTTCTTTATATGTTCACTTTATAAGGTATGTTCCCTTAAACAATGTTATTTTATTTTGTCCATGTTGGGACTTAATATAAATGCAATCATACTATATTATTATGTTTTTGCCTCTTCCTTTTTTCTCCCAACTTTGTGAGGTTTATCTATGTTGATGTGTGTAGCAGTAGTAATTAATTTTCACTGCTGTATAGTTATTCATTATATGAAAATCTCACTGCTCTCCTGTTGATGGACATGTGGGTTCTTTCCAGTTTTATGCTTTTGCAAATTATGGTGCTCTGAACCTTCTCATACATATTCACTGATGCCCGTGTACAAGAGTTTCTCTATGGCAGTGGTTCTCAACCAGGGGTGATTTTTTTCACCTGAGAGTACATTTGTCAATATCTGGAGACATTTTTGGTTATCATTACTGTGGAAGTGGTACCAGCATCTAATGAGTAGAGGCTGGGGATACTGCTAAATATCCTACAGTGCAGACGACAGGACCCACAACAAAGAATTATCTGGCCCAAAATGTCAATGATGTTGAGGTTGAGCACCCCTAATCTAGAGTGTATGCCTACGTATTAAATGTCCGGGTTATCGAGTTTTCCCAGGCTCCATTTTACTAGGCAATGCCAATTATCTTGCAAAGTGGTTGTAACAGTTTGCACTCCCAGGGGCAGAGGATGAGATTTGTAGTTGTTCAATGTTATCCCCAAGTCTCAGTATCATTGTCTTCACTACTTATTGCCTGAAATTTTGCTCCTACTTTGCATCCTACCTTTTCTCTTATTTTCATCTCTTTCCCCACATATCCATATTTCATATTATTATTGCCAAATTAAACTTCCTAAAAAGCAACTCTGAACATGTCAAATTCCTGTGAAGACACTTTTGTGGACTCTACTGCAAACAAAATAAGCATGGCATTCAAGACCTACACAAGAGGCTCCACTAACTCTATATACCTCGTAATACCAACCTATTTGGTGCTCTTCTCATAAGCTCTGGCCTTTTTCTGCTCTCTGTGTCATCTTTATCGTTGAACTCTTACCCTTTCTTACAGTCATTTGTTCATTCATGCGTTCATTCAGTCAGTCAGTTAATAAGCATTTCCTTTAACTGAGCACCTACTATGTGCCAGGCACCATTCTAAATGCTGGAAGTGTAGCAATAAACAGGACAGCCAAGACAGCTCTCTTCCTGATCCTCTCTTGGCTTCCCCTACCCCAAACCCTCAAAGCTGAGAAGCAAGGGCTTCCCTGGTGGCGCAGTGGTTGCGCGTCCGCCTGCCGATGCAGGGGAACCGGGTTCGCGCCCCGGTCCGGGAGGATCCCGCATGCCGCGGAGCGGCTGGGCCCGTGAGCCATGGCCGCTGAGCCTGCGCGTCTGGAGCCTGTGCTCCGCAACGGGAGAGGCCACAACAGTGAGAGGCCCGCGTACCACACACAAAAAACAAACAAACAAAAAAGAAAAAAACTAAGAAGCAGCTCCCAAGATTCATTCCAGGAAGCTTCCAGAGCCTGGAGCCTAATGTTTTCCAGTCTCCAACTAATCCTTAGCCCCCATCATCCACCAGTATTTCTCCTTCAATCAACACTTATGATGTGGGCATCCAAAGGGTCTAGAGGAGAGATGGACTCCAGAAGAGCTGGAAGGGGAGAACTGTGCTCTTTGCTGCCTTTTCTGCCAGAGTTGGCCTTCGCTGGCTAATGTATAGTCAGGCTTTCTCTTTGGGCCATCCCTAGGTGCTCTGGGTCCTTCCTCCGGCCACCCTGCTCTGTGCATCCTTGATAGCCATCAGGCATGCCTAAAGGAGGCTATGGCAAGGGAGCAGAACAAGAGCCATGTATTCCACATGCCATGGCTGGATCCTGGGCTCAGTGGAGCTGTGGGAGTGGAGAGGGGGATTGGGGCTCTAACTAGAGAGCCTCCAGCCTGAGCTGGGTCTGAACTGGGAGAAGAAGGCAGATTGAGGCTTCTCATTGCTGTGCCTTCTTTCAGATGTTTCTTTGCACCCCCATGAGAAGGGAACTGCTGCCTCTAATTTCCTGGTTTGGGGTAAGGAATGAAAGAAAATCCGGAACGTAGGCCTTGTAAAGAGGTTGCCATCTTTCACCCTATTCTTTCCCTACTCTATGTCCTGGGTCCATATACAGCAAGAGTAATGATCTGTGGTAACCGCATTTCTTTGAAACCTTTTTTTTTTTTCCTGACTCTTTAGCTTTAGAGACTGCATTACAAGTCTCCTCACAGCTACACTAAGACTAACAGCTTTGTCTTTCAGTGAGGCTGGACTTTGGGACTCCTCAGTGTGTGGCTAAGGAAAGTCAGTGACATTGATGCTACTTTGTGCATTATTAGGTGTGCTTTAAACCACAGAGGAGCTGGCCTGCTGAGGCTTGAAACTGAACAGGTCTCCTTAATATCAATCTCCATCATGTTTCCCAACTACTCAGACTTCCAAGAGTTATGTGCATATTAAATTCAAATTTGTTTCTTGCTCTCTCAAGACTCACTGATCAACTCAAAGATTCATTTTGAGGTGGTCTCTTGCCAAGCCATAGCTAGATGACAAATCTCTGGGCATCCTTTACAGCAATCTACTTGACTCACATATAATTTGAGGTACTAAATAAAAAGGTTTTACTCTTATTTAGCTCTGTCTTGTGAGAAATAAATTCTCTAAAATCTAGAAAAATATTGCATTATTTTTCCCAAGGCATCATTTGGACCATACTAGTTCATTTCTTCACTCAACCAATAAAAAGGTATTAAAAGAGCACCTACTATGTATGTAGCCTTAATCTTGCAACAAGGACAGAAAGAATAAAACATTATCTCTGACCTCAAAGTTGCTCAAAGTCTAGTGGCAAAAAGTTTCTTGGCTAGCAGAGTAATGGCCACAGTTCAGTTGGACAAGTGCCAGAATAGTGCAAAGTGAGCACACAGGAGTATAAGGAAAACTAAGTTTTGAATTGTGAAAAGAAAGTCACAGAGATATGGAAGCATATTATGTATTTGGGGCACTTCTAATGTTTCAGTGTGACTGCAGCAAAGGATTTGATGAGATAGAATGGTGGGAGACAAGGGTAAAGAGGCAGGAAGGAGCCTTGCATACCAGAGTCAGTAGTTTGGATTTATCCTTTAGACTACAGTAAGCCTTCAAAAGGCTTTAATTAGGGAAGTGATTTGTGTTGTGGAAGTACCACTCTGGAAGCACTGTGGAGAAAGGATAAAAGAGGGGCAATAATGCAATACAGATTATAGCAAAATCTGTGTAAGCAATGCTGAAGGTAGTAGTAGAAGGCACACTGAGAAGTACATAGAATTTAAAATCAACAACTGATTGCATATGGGCCATGACTGGATGTGGGGATGCAGGAGATGTTGCTAATATACAGGGATAAGTGGTGGTGGATGTATTTACAGCTTAGTGAGTCTTCACATAAACAGAAAAAGAAAGTAGAGAGGAGAATTTCACCAAACCAAATCAATGAGATGAGAGACAAGGAGAGAACAGATGGTCAGCAAGTAGAGACCAAGGGGCAAAGCTCTCAGTAAGATCAAAGATCAAAGGTGTAGAGGCAGTAGAAGAATGAGAGAGCTAGGAGAATAGCTAGGAGGTTGTAAATAAGTTCGTTTGTATTATTTCTTATATTCCACATATAAGTGATATCATACAGTATTTGTCTTTGTTGTTTCACTCCTTTGCAATTTGTTGAGACTTGCTTTCTGGACATACTATGGCCAATTTTTGTAAATTCTACACATGTGCTGGGAAAAACTGTACTTTCAAATTGCTTGGTAGAAAATAGGCATAGATGAAGATGTAGATGTAATTATAGCTATAGGTATAAGTATAGAAATAGATATTTAGATATAGGTGCATACAGATATATGACTCCATTAGGTCAAGTTTGTTAAATTGACTTTTTCAAATATGTAGAGATTTTTCTAGTTAGTGCTTGTTACTGATTTCTAGCTTAATTCCACTGCAGTCAGACAACATGCTCTGTCTGACTTCACTTAGTATGACAATCTCTAGGTCCATCCATGTTGCTGCAAATAGCATTATTTTGTTCTTTTTTATGGCTGAGTAATAGTCCATTGTATATATGTACCACATCTTCTTTATCCGTTCCTATGTTGATGGACATTTAGGTTGCTTCCATGTCTTGGCTATTGTAAATAGTGCTGCTATGCACATTGGGGTGCATGTATCTTTTCGAATTATGGTCTTCTCTGGATATATGCCCAGGAGTGGGATTGCTGGGTCATGTGCTGGTTCTATTTTCAGTTTTTTAAGGAACCTCCATACTGTTCTCCATAGTGGCTGCACCAATTTACATTCCCACCAACAGTGTAGGAAGGTTCCCTTTGTAGCAACATGGATGGACCTAGAGAATGTCAACTTGAGTGAAGTAAGACAGATACAGAAAGACAAACATCATATGATATCACTTATATGTGGGATCTAAAATATGACAAATGAACTTATTTACAAAACAGAAATAGAGTCATAGATGTAGAAAACAATTTTATGGTTACCAGGGGGAAAGGGGGGAGGGATAAATTGGGAAGTTGGGATTGACATATACACACTACTATATATGAAAGAGATAACTAAAAAGAGCCTACTGTATAACACAGGGAACTCTACTCAATACTCTGTAATGACCTATGTGGGAAAAGAATCTTAAAAAGAGTGGATATATATGTATATGTATATGTATATGTATAACTGATTGACTTTGTTGTACAGTAGAAACTAACACAATATTGTAAAACAACTGTACTCCCATAAAAATTTTTTAAGAAACATAGGCAGAACGCTGTATGACATAAATCACAGCAAGATCCTTTTTGACCCACCTCCTAGAGAAATGGAAATAAAAACAAAAATAAACAAATGGGACCTAATGAAACTTAAAAGCTTTTGCACAGCGAAGGAAACCATAAACAAGACCAAAAGACAACCCTCAGAATGGGAGAAAATACTTGCAAATGAAGCAACTGACAAAGGATTAATATCCAAAATTTATAAGCAACTCATACAGCTCAATAACAAAAAA
>NC_041234.1:119840554-119888268 GCF_002837175.3 Physeter macrocephalus
GAGATATGGGAACATGTGTATATGTATAACTGATTCACTTTGTTATAAAGCAGAAACTAACACACCATTGTAAAGCAATTATACTCCAATAAAGATGTTAAAAAATTTTTAAAAATAAAAATGACATGTGGATATTACAGCACCTTTATTCATAATTGCCAAAATCTGGAAGCAACCCCGATGTCCTTCAGTAGCTGAATAGATTTTTTAAAATTGTGGTACATGTAGACAATGGAATATTACTCAGTACTAAAAAGAAATGAAAATTTCTAAAAGGAAATTTCTAAAAAGAAATGAACTATCAAGCCACGAAAAGACATAGAGGAATCTTAAATGCATGTTACTAAGTGAAAGAAGCTAATCTGAAAAGGCTACACACTGTGTGATCCCAACTATATGACATTCTGGAAAAACCGAAATTATGGAGACAATAAAAAGAGCAATGGTTGCCAAGGGTTGGGGCTGAGATGAGATGAATAGGTAGACCACAAAGAATTTTTAGGGTAGTGAAAATACTTTGTATGATACCATAAATTTGAATACATGTCATTACACATTTGTCCAAACCCACAGAATGTACAAAAAGAGTGAAAGAAATGTAAACTACGGACTTTGGGGGATTATGATGCATCAAAGTAGATTCATCATTTGTAAATGTACCACTCTGGTGGGGGATATTGATCATGGGGGAGGCTTTGAATGTGTGGAGGCAGGGCATATGTGAGAAATCTTTTTACTCTTCCCTAAATTTTGCTGTGAACCTAAAACTGCTGTTAAAAAAAATAGTCAATTAAAAGAATTAGTGTGAAAAATAAATTAGTGTGGCCTTGAATAAAGACCTCTATTTATTTTAGATGAAAAAAAAAAGAATGTAAGAACAGTCCATAAAAAAGAAAAACAATCGTAGCTGGATATTTTAACCTTCAACTCTTAGAAACTGAAAGTTTAAACAAACAAAAATAAGCAGCAATATCAAAGACATAGTAATAAATTTGTGCCAATAGACAATATAAAACTCTACACCCAACAAAAAGAGAATACAAATTCTTTGGAAGCGCATTACCCATTTATAGAAATAAAATATGAATTGGGAAAAAGGAAGCCTCAATAAACTCCAAAGGATTAATATAATAAAAACTAGGCTCTCTGATCATAATGCTTCTGCAGAAGTTAATAATAACACAAAGATATCATTAAAAATCCAAAATGTTGGGACTTCCCTGGTGGTGCAGTGGTTAAGAATCCGCCTGCCAATGCAGGGGACACGGGTTCGAGCCCTGGTTCAGGAAGATCTCACATGCCGTGGAGCAACTAAGCCCGTGTGCCACAACTACTGAGCCTGCGTGCCACAGCTACTGAAGCCCGCATGCCTAGAGCCCGTGCTCCACAACAAGAGAAGCCACCACAATGAGAAGCCCATGCACCACAATGAAGAGTAACCCCTGCTTGCAGCAACTAGAGAAAGCTTGTGCACAGCAACGAAGACCCAACACAGCCCAAAAATTAAATAAATAAATAAATAAATTTTATTTTTTTTAAAAATCCAAAATGGAAAAATAGTAGTATATGACTAACCCTTAGATTGAAGGAAATTAATAATTATTTAGAAATGAATAAAAAGCACTCTATGTTAATATCCCATAAAGTTTAAAACATGCTTACCCTGAGACCCTCATTCATGAGGGCGCCCACCTCATGGGTTAATCACTTCCCAAGGCCCCACCTCCAAATCCCATCCCTTTGGGGGTTAGAATTTAACAGGTGAATGAGGGGGAGAGGTTTACAAATATTCAGTCCATAGCACTGTCTGTCCAACTATTGTTGTTCCTATGTTCCCTTTTCCTGCTGAGATAATCAAGTTTTTCATTTACATTTTAACTTCTCTACTGCCTTTTTAGGCAATTATCAGTTTTTCAGAAGGTCCAAAGTGGCAGTGCTCATAACAGTCCCAAACTGAACACAACCCAAATACCAAAACAAGTTGAATGAGTATACAAATGGAATATCATACAGAAAACTCAGCCACATACAACAAACTAGATGAATCTTATGAACATAATATTGAGTCAAGAAGCCATATACACAATACATACTGTATGAGGCTGTTTCTATAAAGTTAAAAGCAGGCATGTGTAAATAGGTGATCCAAGTAATACACAATAACCAGGGGACTGGTGTTGGGAAAGAACATGAGGGGATTCTTGGGGGCTGGTCTCGTCATGTTCTCTTTGACTTAGGTAGTGCTTACATGAATACCCACCTCATAATTATTTCTTGAACCAGATAATTACATTTTATCTACTTTTCTGAAGGTATGTTATATTTCACAAAAATTGCTTTAGTATTGTGCAGTACTATGATACTCTCACAGTGGAATCCCTTTATTGGCCTGAGGTTGGGGACTAACATGTTCCTTCATGCATTAGAGCAGGTTCTGTGTGAGTATGTGTGTTTTGGTAGAGATGGAAATATTGGAGTTGGGTATAGTATGTGACATACCATTTCAAAATGTTTCTGATGAGAAAATGGTCTAAGAGGATTCCCATGGCTTGTGATTGACCCTATCTTTTAAAGAACCGTGGTAGGCAGCTCCACGTTCATTCATGATGGAAGACTCATTCCAGAACTTTTCACTTGACAAATTAGCTATGGTCAATATCACTGGCTCTCAAAACTTAGTGCACACACAAATTCTTTTCTGTGAAGATATCGTTAAATTGCAGAATCTTTGAATCCATTCCTAGTAAAGGATGGGGCAGTTAGAGGAAATCTTCATTTCAAACAGATACACCTGAAGATTCTAATGTAGGTGATCCAGGGACATGGGAAGTCAACACTGCAGAACCTGATATTTCCTTCAGTTCTGGCTGCATGAATCAAAATGTCTGATCAATTCGGTCCCAAATGAGATTTGTTCATATGGACAACAGCACCAAGACAGTTGAATGTTGCATTGTTAGAGGGACTCAGCCACAGCCAATCAGTGATCCCAGAAGCACTCTCCCTGTGAAAAGTCTGCCTGAAAGCCACTACCATATCTGAACCAGAAAGAGAAGGATGAGAGGCTGAAGACAGGTCAGGCAGCTGGAGGTTTAGTGACAGGAAATTAAAGGTATTCCCATTTAAAGTTTGGAGTTCTCTGTCCTTTCTGTGAAGTATGAGCATAAGGTCATCTTCTGCGGGAGAGGGTACTTAAGAAGCATGTATAAGATAAGAAAATATAATTGTGGAGAGAGGATGAGATAGCTGGCTAGAGAAGCAGAATAGGAATGCTAAGCAGTAAGGGTCCTGCTGAAACTGGTGATTTTGAGTTTACAGTTCTATAGTTAATGTGACAGTGGCTGGAAGCAATGAGCAAACAAGCTTTAGCCACCTGAGGCCCTGGGCAGAGTTGGGAGACCGGGCATTGTCAGTGGTCCTGAGTAGTTCAGTTGATACCTGTTCTCTCAGTGGTCTTGCAGCTGTTGGTAGTAGGGGCTGAGAGGTTAGACATTGAATTCTGCCCTAGCTCCAAAGCATCTCACAGTCTCATGTTCACTGATACCATGGTTTCTGATTCTCTATCCTCCTGGCCTCTTCCCTCTCCAGAACAACCACCCCATCTGATTCCTGCAGGCCAATCCTCTCCTAATCAGTTCCCTGTCTCTCATTGCACAGTACCTTGTCTACCCTTCTTCTTTGCAGGTAGGATCTGTGGCTTATCTCTTTCTTACTTCTATCCCAGAATGCCTAATGCTGGGCTGAATAAATAGCAGAAGCTTGCAAAGTGGGTTTTTTTTGTCCCCTCAAAATTATATAAACCCAAATACTCTGGGTTTTTTTTTTTTTTTACTCTTCAGATGACCAAACTGGACCAAGTTCATGGTTTTATAGAAGAAAATCCCAAATGAGCTGCAGAGCATGTCATGAACAAGCCTTCTTATTGGATGCCTTTGATGTAATGACACTCATTACAGACACACTGTTCTGTACAGCTGTTCTTCACACTCCTTGTGTATATAATTTCTATTTCACAATTGCAAGAATATTCTTCAGAGACCGCCACCTTTCTCAGGTGATTTGAGTTTTCAGTATTTGGTACTTTGCCTTCTAACACTCCCTAAACATCCCAGCAGTGTTCAGAAATGCCCATTGTCTTCTATTTCTTCTTCCTCTTCCTGAATTCCCAGCTATTTTCTCAATGTGTATGGGTCACTGCTTTTCTCTTGGATCCACTAAAATGATAATACAACGTCCGTACCCTCAAGTAACTTACAGTCTAGTGGAGAGAGACAGATGATGCACATGCGCGCATGTGCACGTGCACGCACATACACACTCACATCAAGTAAGCAAGATGATTTCAAAGAGTGATGAATGCTCTGCAGAAAATCAAGAGAGCAATGTCATAGGGAGTGAAGTTGGACTAATGTTAGATTACAAGGAAACGATTGGCATGAAGTGAAAATTTGGGCCATGCACCTATCTGGAAGATGAGTATTCTAGGTAGAGAGAACAGCAAATACCAGACCCTGAGGCAGCAGTGTGCTTGGTGTGTTTGAGGAACAGCAAGAAGGAAAGTGAAGTGAGATAGATAGCAGAAACCACTTTAACCCACTTAAACGGAAAAGGTTCAGAATTAGGTGCTGACAAAGTTGTTGAAATAATCAGAATAATATACTCTAGGTTGAATGGCCAGAACTGTTTCCCTTAATAACACATAACTGGCACCATCAGGAAGGTGGAGAATCAGAGGACCACACCACCTCTGCTGAGATCACCACAAATCTTGACCACACTGCTTCATTCTCTTCCTAAATAAACAAAGTGGATGCATCATGCCCTGCCTTTTGATGCCCACAAAACTAGGAACTGCACCTTGAGACATCTGCTACTGCTCACACAAAAGAAGCAAAAGCTTCCAAGACCATGCTCACGAGCAAAAACTAGAAATCACAGAAGCAGAATTGTGAACTCTGCCCCACTCATCCTTCCAAATTGCACGCAGTTTAATCTGCTTGGCAGAGACTAGGTCACCTGTGGAATCCAGGCTGTGAGGGATTTCTGGAAATATAGTCTTTAGCATTTCAACCTCTATCATTTAGTGAGGTATGTTACAATTGGGGTCGGAATGAGGTCAAGTGAGCTAATATACGATATTTGCTACAGGAGACAAGATCGGAAGTAGGGAAGCCACTGAGAGGCTGTTATAGTAGTCCACCTGAAAGATGACTTGGACCAGAGTGAAAAAGGTAAAGGTTTTGAAAGAGCGTTGGATTTGATATTGTACTCTAAATATAGGACTTGTTTATAGATTGGAGCAGGAAAGATGAAAAAGATATAAAAGAGTGAACATTAAGACTTCTAGCCATCCCTGCCCCAGCCACCCTTGAGAACATTTCCTGAATAATTAGGCCTGGTTTAGGAGACCCTCTTATGTCTATCACAGCATTACACAGTGTTGGAATCCCTTGTTTTATCATCTGTATTTCTACCAAATTTCCATTTCCCCACCAGCAGAGCATGTGTCTGATTGTGCATGGCACTGTGCCTGGCACATTGAGCAATCTCAATAAATACTGTTCTAAGAACGGATGAAAGAGATGAGTGAACTAATTCCTAAAGACACACAAACTACCAAAACTGATTCAAAAATAAGTAGACAATCTGAACATACCTGTAACAAGTGATATAATCAGTAATTAAAAACAACCCAACCAAGAAACGCCCAGGACCAACTATCTTGACTGGGGAATTGTACCAAGTATTTAAAGAATTAACGCCAATCTTTTTCAAGCTCTTCCAAAAAATAGAAAAGTATGGAGCACTTCCTAATTCATTTTATGAGGTCAGCATTACCCTGATACCAATGCCAGACAAGAAAAGAAAACCACAGGCCACTATCCCTTCTGAACATAGATGCAAAAATCTTCAACAAAATACTAGCAAACTGAATCCAGCAGCACGTTAAAAGGAGTATACCTCATGACCAAGTGGAATTTATCCTAGGAATGCAAGGGTGGTTCTTCAATAAGTTACATGTAGATTTACCATATGACTCAGCAATTCCACTCCTAAGCGTATACCTAAGAGAACTGAAAAAAAACGTTTTCACAAGGTGTGTACAAGGTGAAAACTTATACGTGACTGTTCAAAGCAGCACTTCTCACACTAACCGAAAGGTGGACACCACCCAAATGTCCATCAATAGATAAATGGATAGACAACATGAAGTATATCTATACAATGGAATATTATTCAGCCTTGACAAGGAATGAAGTACTGATACATGCTACCACATGGATGAACCTTGAAAACACTATATTAAGTGAAAAAAGCTAGTCACAAAAGGCCACATGTTGCATGATTCTCTTCATACAAAATGTCTATAATAGACAAATCCATAAGATCAGAAATCAGTTTAGTGACTGAAAGGGCCAGGGAGTAGGGAGGGAGAGTGGGGAGTGACTCTTAATGGGTATAGGGTCTCCTTTAGGAGTGATGAAAATGTTCTATAACTAGATAGAGGGATGATTATACAACACTTTGAATATACTAAAATCCATTGAATTATACACTTTGAAAGAGTGAGTTGTGTGATATGTCAATTATATCTTAATAAAGCTGCTCTTTAAAAAAAAAGAAAGAAAGAAAATAATGGATTAAAGAATACCATATCACCTTGAGTCCATCTATTCAGTGGCCTGGTGAACTTCTCTGTAATAAAGCTGTCTTTTAAAAAAAAGAAAGAAAGAAAATAATGGATTAAAGAATACCATATCACCTTGAGTCCATCTATTCAGTGGCCTGGTGAACTTCTCTGTGTTAAGATGCCATTAAGAGTTCTCACTCATTGCCAATGTTGCTAGATGGGGTTACATCTTCCAGCGTGCAATGTGAAATCCTTTGGGTAGTCAGAAACTGGAATTCAATGTCAAGTGAGGAGCATGGGATCCAGGCTTTTTCAAGCCAAGAAACACTATGTTGGGCTGATTTTGTCCTTTGCTCTCCACGAAGGTATTTGGTCTTTTTAAGTCCACTATACCTCATTATGCCAAACCAGAAATGAAAAGATCCTGTAGTTTGCTCTCGTGCTTCACTGTGAACCATAGCCATATTCACATAGATATCTGAGATGAAGCTTCTAACAGTGGGGTATAAATGCTAAAGCTGCTGCTATAGAAACTGGCCTAGAAGAGCTTCTAGAAAGCAAAGGTGAAGCCTCGGTTAGTTCAACATGGATTGAGAGTTTTGAACAAAACCATATTTGAGACATTTAAATCGTATGACAGTAGAACACCAAGTGAAATCATTAGAAATTCCAGGGTAAGATGATAAGTTTCATGTGACTCAGGTTTTTGACAACCCTACTGCATAAACCAGCAACTGTGTCCCGGGTACCCCAGAGAAAACCTATGATGAGTGGTCAGTTGCTTTGTAAATTGTCACATCTAAATTAAGAGGTAAATGAGTAGTTTAAAAATGAACTGTGATTCACTGTGGTTAGTAGTTTATTACTTGAGGTTCTACACTCTTCCTGGAGTCTGGTCCGTGTAGGAAAAGGCCTTTTGCTATCTTCTGAGATCCAGAAGCTTCAGGCTGGGGCAGACACATTTGGGACACATCCCAGGCACTGATTCCCCTGGCCTGCATTCTGCAACCCTTCTATACATCTGCTCCTGCCTCCTACCGGAGTCACATAGCTCATCTCAAGCTCCAGTGACTGACGTTTTTCCTTCTCTTCATCCCACGTGTCCTACTAGCTAGCCGGCAATGGCCACCTAACTCTAGAAGATCTCCCATTGCTTGCCCATTGAACATGTGCTTGGCCATTGTTTTAGGTATTTTCCCTGGAGATGAGGAAACTGAGGCACACAGAAGCTAGGTGACTTGCTTAAGATCACACAGCTCTGACCGCCGTCATATCCTCTCTACTCCTGGCTGAAAAACAGTAGCTAATTTGTGAGGATTAAATTATTATTATTAGTCCTCTGGAGCAGGGTGGCCCTTTCTGTCCAGTGGGCTTGGATTGGGAGTACATTTTGCAAATTAAGACCCAGACAGTCTGGAACAAGCATTTCCATCTATTTTAATAAACCCAAGTGAACCTAAGGTGATGTTCTGAATAAACAGAGTTACATAATAATGCATTTCACTGGAAAGAAGCTCTCTTAACATGTTTACATTTAATGGAACACAAGAAGTGTCACTTTGACTTCATTTTCAAAGCTGACTCCTGAGTAGCATCTACAGTCTCACAGAAAAGCTTTCATAGACCTAATAACTTGTGGAATAACGTTATTCACTTGAATACGTGCACACCCTGTTCTAAAAGCCTTTTCTCCCACTTTAGTAGTGTCGATGTTAGGAAGTATAGCCTTGGTCACTGTTCCTCCATAAGGCATCTTGGCCCTTCCTGCTCCATCTCAACTCAATAGGCTCCACAGGAGAGAAACGAATCTAGAGGAACCAATTCACTGTAATGGGCAATGTTCCCATAAACAACATCAGGAACATGAGAGCTGTCAGAAGCACTGCAGTGGGGTTCTGTCATCATTTTATGGAAATTCATGCCACCCAAATAAATGCTATATTCACCTCTGGTTTCTATCCTGTGTAAATTCAGAGGATTAAATGAATGCAATATGCTCACATCCTGAAGAGCAAACTAGAGAATGGCTCAATTCATAAAAACCCCATAATCCCCAAGAACAAACCAAAGGCTTAAGAGAGTCAAGCTCAGAAACTAAGAAATGAATCAAATAAATACATTAAGCAAACTTTCCCTTGGGTTTGTCATTTCTAGAAGAGGGAAGAGGGTGCCACAGGCTCAAATGTGGCTCCTTGTTGATTAATTAAGAACACTTAGGCAACTTTCAGTGGAATCGATCATTTGTAGCCTGAATGCTTTTTTTTCACTCAGACTTCCACATTGTCAATTAGTACCTAAAACGACTTACGTAATTTGTGCTTTTAGGATGTCAGGCGTTAAATTATTTTTCAGTACACCCCATGCAAATCCTGATTGGGCTTATTTGTTTATTTGTTAAATGAGGTAGGGATTCAGGGGAGAAATCATGGTGGGCAAAAAGGGTTTGGTTTTAAAATTAGAAGAGTTGTAGAGAGAATACAGCTAATGATGAAAGAAGTGAAGCTTACAGACTTTTAAGGGGAATAAGCACACACAGAGCTCTAATAAAAGGCTCTATGTGATCAGGGCACAAAGTCAGAGCCCTCACAGGTGGCTTTGTGGGGAAAGCTATATGGCCTTGGGTTTAAAAGAAGGGTAAGCTGTGACGAAGTGAGAGAGTGGCAGGGACATATATGCACTACCAAATGTAAATTAGATAGCTAGTGGGAAGCTGCCGCATAGCACAGGGAGATCACCTCTGTGCTTTGTGACCACCTACAGGGGTGGGATAGGGAGAAGATAAGTTGGATTTAGGCAGATGAAGGTGGCAAACTGAATATCCACCAAGAGGGAGTTAGTTGCTCGGGGAAAGGCCAGTAGCCCCTTTGGACAGGACCTGGGCATGCATGACAGGAAGGAGGGGGAGGAGAGAGCTAGAAGGGTCGGTTGGAATCAGATAGTAAATGGTTTGAATACAGAATGGATTAAAGAGGGAGCAAACACTAAAGGGGAAAACCAATTAGAAGACTATTGCAAGAGGCCAAGTCAGGCAAGAAGGCAGAAACTAGGGGTGGGAGCCATGGTGTGAGGAGGACACTGTGGGGAAAAGCATCCTGGAGATAGTCTCGAAGGTCAAATTGAAAAAGATATGGTGATCCACACAGAAAAGCCACGATAACCAATAAACACTCTTTCTCCCTGTACCAGCTCCTGAAATCTTCTCCCAAATGGGAGTCAATTGTGATAAAACTGCAAAGGAGTAAATGAGAGATCAGAGTATGGAAAGCCCCAGTTGACTGAGTCAAGGAATAAATGAACATGCAGTCGCTTCAGGGGCTTATTTGATTATTGGAAAGAAATGTAGGGCTGAGGCAAGATGCCAGGTGATTGCCCTGAATAGTGTCTCTTTTATCCACTCTTCCATAACAATTACTGTGTCAATAATTACCCGAGGCGCTTTACCATCTTGATCTCACTTAATCCTCAAAGTTTATAGATGAAAAACCTGAGGATCAGATAGTGTGACTTGTCCAGTCATACAGATGTGAGTAGCAGGACTGGGATTCAAGCCCCGAAATCTGTCCGACCCCGATGCTCCCTCCATTAGAGCTAAGTCTAAGCCAAAGTCTGTCTGCCTGTAAATCCCACCCACTGACAGAATTATAGCATCCCTTCTTGGAAAGAGGATGCCCTCTTTGAGGTACAGTTAGAGAAGCAAATCTTCTGGGTCCCTTTCATCAAAATGAAAGCCAAACAATGGGGATATATGTATATGTATAGCTGATTCACTTTGTTATAAAGCAGAAACTAACACACCATTGTGAAGCACTTATACTCCAATAAAGATGTTAAAAAAAAGCAAACAAAAATGAAAGCCAAACAAGGCCACGGAGCAAAGCCTGTTCCTCAACATGCGGTACTGAGGCTTCTTCTCTCTCAGGTATCATCTTTGAGCATTCTAACCGATAAAGATGATAGCCACTTCCAAGTCCTCATCCTGCATGAGCTCCGACTTTGGAGAAATTTTCTCCTCTGTTCATTTCTGGGATGCTTCTTTCAACAGACATCTCTTGAGTTCTCACTATAAAGGAGACTCTAGGCAGGCCACATGATGAATCAGAAACAGTACCGAGACTACAGGAGCTCCCAGTCCATCATGGAAGGGAGATGAGAGGCAATGATGACTATATAGGAGGGAAATGCTTTTCTAGAGGACTGTTGAAGGCACCCTTGGAGCATGAAGGAAAGAGCCACTATCTCTGCCTGGCCAGTTGGAAAAGCTTCATAACAGCTGGGCTTAGTCTTGAAAGATGAGTAAGAATGCATTGGGCACCTAATAGTCAAAGCAAACTTCTAATGTTCAGAACCAAATCCTTGGCTTCCCACATACCTTAACTTCTTCCCGGAGTCTTACATAGCTCTGTAAATGGTAAGCCCATTATGCCAACTGGTCAGGCTCAAACTCTTGGAGTCTTTTTTGACACTCTCTTTCTTTCATATCCAGTTAGTCAGTGAATCCTTTTGATTCTACCTTGAAAAGATATCCAGAATCTGACCACTTCTCACCACTTCCACTGCTACTACCCTGGTCTGAGCCCATCGTCTGCCACCTGCATTATTGCAGTAGCTTCAAAACTGGCCTCCCTGCTTCTGCCCTTGTCCCCCACAGCCTATTCCCCACAGAGTGGTTGGAAGGATCCCTCTAAAACAGTAGCATGATCGTGTCACTCTTATGTCCAAAATCTACCATTGGCTTTCTAGCTCACTCCATGTAAAAGTCAAATTTCTTACAAGGGTTTACAAGGCCCTACATGATCTTGCCTCCCTGTTTCCATTTGGACCTCATCTCCTATTCCTGTACCCCTCACTCATTCTCTTCCAGCCTCATTGGCCTCCTTGCTGCTCTTTGAATACACAAAGCATACGTCTACCTTCATGCCTTTCCGTTTGCCATCCTCTCTCCTGGGATCCTCTTTCCCCAGATGTCTGCACGGCTTGCATTCTCTCCTCTTTCCAGTCTTTTCTGTTCAAACGCTACTTTATTTAAAATAACATCCTCGTCCTCCAACCACCACCATCCCACTCACCAAGGGTTCTCTCCCCGTCCTAGAATGTAATTCCCATGGTGGCAGGGATTTTTGACAGGTTTTTGGTTTTCCTACTATTATGTCCCAGTTCCCAGAAAAGTACGGCACATAATAGGTACTCAATAAATAGCTGATGAGTGAATGAATGAACATGGGAGTGGAGAGGTAGAAGGACATGGAATAGATGACTTCTAGGTCACAATCAGGTAACAACTGAATATTAATTCACAGGGATTGAGAATACCCCAAAATGACCATATTTGCCGGGAATTAGGATAATCTTGGAATACTTTGGATTCAAGCTACCTATAAAACATGCAGAGAGAATTGTCCAGTTCAGGCACTGGGAGGAGTGTGGGAAAAGAGTGTATTCATCAAGATAGGCTAGGCTCTGCTGAAATAATAAACGTCTCCAAATTTCAGCAGCTTAGCATAACAAAACTTGATTTCCAGCTCACGCAAGATCAGGTGCAAGGCACCAGCTCTCTCTTCCACCTGGGGACTCAGGGTCTGGGTTCCCTCCATCTTCAATGTCACCATTGCAACATCTGGCTTGCAGCATCACCAGGGCAAAGGAAGAGAGAGCTTATGGATTATACACTGGCTCTTAAATGCCTCATCTGGGAAATGGTATGCTCCACTAAAGTTTGCATTTCATTGTCTAGAACTAGTCACACAGCCCCAGCTAACTGAAAGGGGGCTAGGGAGTGTGGGCAGCACTTGAAATACTTGATGAGCACTACAGACTCTGCTGAGAGATCCTGGAGAAAGGGGCTGTTTTGAGAAATTTGTGCTCTGGGAGTCACATTTAAGAAAGGAGCCCTGCTTACCAAGAGCACCTCATATGGCCACACAACTCCAGGAGCTACCTATTTACCATTTGTACAGGATCCCCGCTTCTCACCCCCTGGGAACAAGAGCAAAGGTGCCCAAGGCCAGACATCAGCAGCCCTGCTGAGGTACAGGGCAGCTAGTGGCAGCTAGGACCCCAGCGTAGAAGAGGTTCATCCATTTGTGCGCTAAAACCATCTCTCTCAGAAGGACCTTTGCTCCCTGTGCTTTATCACCCCTCTGTTTCGCCGAGCTGAAGGGTTTTTTTTGTAAATGTCAGCCTGGCTTCCCTGGATTCGGGGAAACAATTAGATAAATAGAGTCAGTCCACAATTCGACCAAGAGAACTGAGGACCCCTGGTGGCTACTAGTGGTAATGACCGCAGTCTTTTGAGAAGATTATGAGAAACCTGATGGGGCTGAGTTAGGAAGTTGGGATGGACAGGGATTCCCCTCTGACTATATTGTTCCATGAACAAGTAGGCATTATTATCACCCCGTATTTCAGATGAGAGAACTAAGTTTCAGAGGCAGTGACACATGCCTCGGTAGCTGGTGACAGCACTCCAATCTAAATCTTCAGATTTGTAGTCAAATTCTTCTCAGCACACTATGCTACAACCAGTTCCGGGGGGGGGGGAAACCCTTAGAGTTAGCGGATCATTCTCCCTATTCCTTCTCTTCCATGCAAAGGGAGTAAAATACTGCTTGAACATGCTATATATCAAAAGTCAAGTTTCTGCAGACTTTGGGGGGAAAGCTGTGACCTACGCAAATTGTGAATTCCCAGCAAAAGTTAAGAGAAGCCCTGCAAACTCAGAATCAAAATTCTAGCAACTTCTCTCTCAATATTTGATCAGAATTGGTGTTGAAATATTGCATGCCACGAGTGAATGTAGGTTTATGTCTTCACTGTTGGACAACTTTCTGATTGGCTTGGGGTGAGCCAATAGAGAAAGCTTTCTTGCTCTCACAAAATTTTCTCTTGGAGAAATGGTTTTCTAGGGAGGAAGGTCAAGAGAGTATATAAGAATGTTTGTCCCTCAAATAGAAGAAATACATAAAGGAGTTTATGCAAAAACACTTGGAATTCCTCTTAGAAGACATTATAGACAGATGTTTTCAGCTTAGGTTGTTGTCAGGGAACTTCAGAGGTGCGGGAGACCACAGAAACTCCGATGCTCCTATTGGGCCATCCCTGACAGGCTTTATATAAACAGCTCTAGTAACAAGTCAGGACTTCACTGTCTCAAAATACAGTCTATTGCATTTTTAGCTCTGTTTGTTCCAAATATAAACCCCTACAGAAATTCAACTGCAGTCCAGCCTTATGCAGACCAGTGAGTGAGTGCACATGGTCAAGCCTGAGGAATGTAATAAGACACCCTGGGAAGCACAGAATTATTTATTTTATATACTTTTCCTTACAAACAGAGTGAAAGTTTGGGGGAGGGTAAGCAAAAGGAAGCCTTTCTACAAAGATTCACTTTTATTCTGCTTACTCTTAGAAAGCCTTATATAAGCACATTTCTCCAGCCTTAGAAATCAGCTGCAACCAGCATTTCAGACCCATGGAGAATGCTTGCCTCTTTCATGGCCCATGAGACAAGAAATACATACTTATAAGAAGATGGCCTTTCAAACATGACAACTGTGAAGCTCCTACATGTCAGGTTGCTCTAAATAATCCAATTTTTAACAAGTATATTTTGTTAATTGGGAATAAAATGGATAACATCTTTATTAAATTGTTTTTCATGGAAAATTTTAGTCAAATGCATTTTGCAAGCCAGGGTCTAACACCCATCCGCTTGTTTCCATCTCTCTTACTTGTGCCCTTGATTAGGACCTCACCTTTAACTTGAACCATTAGCATAGTTTACTTTGTCTCTGATTTTATGCAACTTTCATTATGATGTCTCTAGGAGTAGAATTATTTTTATTTATTCTATGTAGGATTCACCAGGCTTCTTAAAACTGTGGATTCAAATTTTCAGCCATCTTCTTCCCCATTTCTCTCTCCTCTCTTTCTGGGACATCAAGTAAATGTATGTTAGATCTTCTCACTCTATTTCTTATGTCTCTTATCCGCGTTTTTCTTTTTTCCACGTAATTTGTTTCTCCAGGCAGAATTGTGGACAGTATCTTGTGACCTATCTTCCAATTCAATAACTCTCTCTTCAGTTGCATTTTGCCTTCTGTTAAACCCATTCATCCATTAAATTCTCAGTTTTCATTATTATATTTTTTAGCTCTAGTTCTATTTGATCCTTTTTCAAATCATCCATATGACACTTTCTGTTACCTGAAAATATCTTCAAGCTTATCTTTTATTTTTTGAAATATGATAAATTAGTTATTATAGTCTATGTCTCATAATTCTGATGTCTGAAATGTCTGTGAATTTGTTTTTGCCATCTCTTCTTTTCTGCTGGCTGTGACTCACATTACATATTTTTCTTTGTATGCCTAGTTTCTTCTGACTATGTGCTGACATATTACTGAAAAATTATTTGTAAGAATGATTTCAGGCCTAGGATGACAGTACCTGCCTATAGAAAGTATTTTCATTTGCTTCTGACAAATGCCTGGGGAAACTACCTGTCCAACACTACTTTAATGCAAATTCAAGGCTTCAGATTCTTGGGACCATCAAGGTGATGGGTATCTAGACTACAAGTCCATGCAAGGGCTGGTTGCTACTGGCTCACCATTACCCTGAAAGGGTAGCTACTCAGTCTCAGTTTAAAGTGGCAGGAAGTCTTATCAAATTTCCCACTTGTTTGGGCCTTGGACTTCAACTTTTGTCCCCTTTTCTCAAGAGGGCACCACAACCAGAGCTCAGTTTCACAACTCTCTTATGATTCATCAAATGCCTTCAGGGCAAAATGACTTCTAGTGCCAGACTTCCCTCTCTGGGTTCTTTTCTTCTTCTAGAGTTTAACCTCACTATTTTGGGGTGGGTTTTTTTCGGCTTTTTCGAGATATTATTGACATATGTAAGTTTAATGTGTACAACATGAGGATTTGACACATGTTTATATTGTGAAATGATTACCACAATGAAGTTAGTTAACATCTCCAGCCACCCCACAAAATTAATTTTTTGGTGGGGGAGGGTGGTAACTTTCAAGATCTACTCTCCAAGTTTATAATACATTATAATTAATTATAGTCACTATGCTGTATATTAGATCCCCATAACTTATTCATTTTATAACTGGAAGTTTGTACCTTTTAACCAATATCTCCCTCTTTCTCCCCACCCTCAGCCTATGGCAACCACCATTCTACTCTGTTTGAGTTTGGGTTTTTTAGAGTCCACATATAAGTGAGAACATACAGTATTTGTCTTTCTCTGTCTGATTTATTTCACTTAGGGCAATACCCTCAAGCTCCATCCATTTCATCACAAACGACAGGATTGCCTTCATTTTTATGGTTGAATAATATGCCATTATGTATATGTACCACACCTTCTTCATCCATCCATCAGTGAACACTTAGGCTGTTTCCATATCTTGGCTATTGTGAACAATGCTTCAATGAACGTTGAAGTACAGATATCTCTTTGAGATCCTGATTTAGTTTCCTTCATATATATATATACCCAGAAGTGAGATTGCTGCATCATATTGTAGTTCTGTTTTTAATTTTTTGAGGAACCTCCATGCTATTTTCCATAGTGGCTGCACCAATGTACACTCCCACCAACATTGGAGAAGGATTCCCTTCTCTCCACATCCTCGTCAACACTTGTTGCCTCTTGTCTTTTTGAAGATGGCCATTCTAACAGGTGTGAGGTGATATTTCACTGTGGTTTTGATTTGCATTTCGCTGATGATTAGTGATGTTGAGCATCTTTTCATGTGCCTGTTGGCCATTTGTAGGTCTTCTTTGGGAAAATATTCGGTTCCTCTACACATTTTTGGTCAGATTGTTTTTTTGCTATTGAATTGTATGAGTTCCTTATATATTTTGGATATTAACCCCTTATCAGATGTGTGGTTTGTAAATTTTTTCTCCCATTCCATAGGCTTCCTTTGGATTTTGTTGGATGTTTCTTTTGCTATGCAGAAGCTTTTTAGTTTGATATCGTCCCACTTGTTAATTTTTGCCTTTGTTGCTTATAATTTTGATGTCATATCAAAGAAACAGTTGCCAAGACCAATGTCAAAGAGCTTTTCCCCTATGTTTCCTTCTAGTAGTTTTACAGTTTAAGGTCTTACATTTAAGTCTTCAATCCATTTCAGGTTAATTTTTGTGAGTAGAATAAGATGGGGTCCGATTTAATTTTTCTGCATGTGGTTAATCCAATTTTTCCAACACCATTTATTGAAGAGACTCGTATTTCCCCATTGAGACTTTTTGGCTCCTTTGTCAAATATTAGTTGACCATATAGGCATGGGCTTTCTTCTGGGATCTCAATTCTGTTCCATTGTTCTATGTGTCTATTTTTATGCCAGAACCATGCTGTACTGATTACTATAGCTTTGCAATAAAGTTTAAAATCAGGAATTGTGATGTCTCCAGCTTTGTTCTTCTTTCTTGGTATTGCTTTAGCTCTTCAGGGTATTTTATCGTTCTGTATGAATCTTAGGATTCTTTTCTTGTATTTCTGTGAAAAATGCCATTGGAATTTTGATAGGGATTTCATTGAATCTATAGATTAGACTCATTCCTTTTAGCTTTTTAAGAAGCAGAGGTAAACAATACTCTCCTAACTACTGTCATTGCCCTCAGTTTCTCTTCCTTCCCGTTTCTCCTTCACCAAGTAACCAGGTATTCTTCCAAGGCACCGTTCTGATTGAGTCATTCCCTTGCACAATCCTTTCAAAAGCATACAGTTGACTCTAAAATAAAAATCAAATTCCTTTGTTTGGACAATTAGGTCCAAAACTCTCTTGCTTCATATATTTATTGTGCACTGAGTGTGGGTGCTCACTAGGCCAGGTTCTGCCTAATCTCTTGCCTCTTACCTCTCTTACCTCTTGTCTTACTCCAAACATAACCTACACTCCAGCCAAACTGGAACATTCACTGCCGTGTGGCAGACCTGGATCCAGAACACAGATGGGCTAACTTCCAGGTCAGTGCTCTTTCTCCTACATCACGATCCCATAGGTGTAAGCCCATTCAATCTGGATATTTATGGACATTCTAATAAATTAACTAGGCAAAAGCTCAACAAGTATTGATGCAAATTATAGTGGCATTTTTGTATTTCTTGTTGTTTTGTGGGCTATTTGTCTTGTGAGTTAGAAATTTCAACAAAGCATTACCTCTAGGGAGAGCAGAAGTGGGGGAGGACCCTCTGGGATGTAAGGTCTGGAAGTGAATTCTTCATCATCAACTTTTTGGCAATCTTCATAGTCACAGGGGCACCTAGGAATAAAACTTCAAGCTTCAGGCTTGTTTTCCCCTGACAAATGAGGGACCGATTGCCTGTGGAATTTGATTCCAGGATACTGGGAACATCCTCATCTAAATAAATTTACTCCCATCTGCTGGCGGTTGCCTGAATTTCCAGTGGACACTGAATCGCACTAAAACAAAGCAAAACAAAACAAAACAAAACAAAAAACATAATGTTCTGGAAGTAGTCAAACCTGGAAATAGGATTCTAGTTTGGGTCTCTACTGTTGTGTGACCTCAGGCCAATCCCTTTTCCTTCTCTGGGCCTCAGTTTCTCCATATCACAATCCAGATGGTTGGACAAAATGACCCGGAATAGCCATTCCCACTTTTATCAAGCAAGGATTGTCTCTACAAGTGAGTGACCAGAGACAATGGGGGAAGAATTAATAGCAATAGGGATGAGTTTTATTGATCCATTCCTGTCTGTAATAGTCAGTGACGTGCAGGTTCCACCATCTTCTTTTATTTCTACACTCATGGGAGAAGGAGACCATTTGCTGCAATAGTGGGGCGAAGGGGAAGGAAGGTGCAAGGGTGTTCTGCTCGTGGAAAAAGGCAGGGAACTATGAGGCACATTTTTTTAAAGTTTGGTCCTGAGATGGTTAAGAAAGCGGGGATAAAGAGTTAAACACTTAAGTGTGGGAAACACTCAACCAACCAGGCAACTGAAGGTTTTCTGAGCACTAGTAGAGTCCCACCTCACTTCACCGAATACTGAGAGAAAGGAGAAGAGGGCTACATCTCTGTGGGGATGTTTTAGCTAACCAAGAGTGAACCTAAAGTTCATTTTCATTGAAACCCTTAGGAAGTTCAGCACTGGTGAACGTGACTGAGGTCACATGGCCCATGTGCTCTGAAGGACGTCTTTCTGAACTTCCTGTGTCAAGGATCTGAGAAGGGAAGGACAGAGGGGATTGGGTGGAGGAATTTCCCTATCCTCTGAGATCCTTTTGTTTCATAGGAGAGTGTTTGAGGTAGTGGAAAGAATAGCTGAAATTCCAGGTTTTCCACATGATGGGCCCCAAATGCAGGAGCATTAGAGTTGCCTGCTCTCCAGGGACTAACTCCCTTGAACATCTGAAACACTGGTCTTTGCCTTCTTCCCCTTCCATGGTGTCAGCCCTGGCTATGGGACAGTCACATCTCAGCGTGATCCCAGTTGGTGAACCCTTCCAGTTCCCTGAGCTTTGTCCTGGGGACCCAAATGTGTCCAGCTCTATCAGAATGTAGATTCAGCCAGGGCAGTCTAATTATTATTCACTCCCTCACCACAAAAAAACAAACTCCTGGGCACACGGTCTTCCAAAAGAAACGCACATTTTGCATTTTTGCAGAGAGAAAGAGCAGGACCCACCGGGTGCCCAGCCCCCTGCAGCCGATTCCCCTCCCCCTCCCCCGGGCCGGCCCCGCCCCTGTCAGTGTCTGTTGCTATAGCAGGGGGACGACTGCAGAGGCCTGAAGGGGCGGGGGGCGGGCGGTGCGCTGGCTGCGGGCGGAGGCAAGAGCGCGCGCCTTTTTGTGCGGCTCCTGGCACCTGCCGGGTTGGTTCTGCCAGGGCTACCGTCGGAGTGGGCGGAGCCAGCCGGGCGCCAGGCTGGGTGCCCAGTCGCAGCCTGGAGCGGCCGCAGACGGAGCGCACCTCGCACCTGCCGGGCGCGTCCTGAGGGCGCTGCGTCGGGCAGAGGAGGGCTGCTCCCCCCGGGTCCTGGGCTCCGGTCCGAACCCCGCGCTCCCTGCTCCCCCTACGCTCGCTGCCGTCTCCTTAGAAGCGACTCGTAGCGAGCCCCCAGCGCCCTCTCTCCCCGCACAGCCCACACTCCGTCCCTTTGGCCGGCGGCTGACGGCAGGTCCTCGCGCCCCCCGACCCCGCGAAGTGCCGTAGCCATGGGCATCCGCGGGGCGCTGCGAGCCGCTGTGCTGCTGGCGCTCGTCAGAACGTGGCTCGCGGAGGGCAACGACCTCAGTCCCACCCCGAAATTCCGCTTCGAGCTCTCCTCCACCGTGCCCGATGTCGTCCTGGACCTCTTCAACTGGTAAGCGGAAGCCGCCAGGCTGGACATGGCGGCGACAGGAGAGGACGGGCAGCCTCGGACCTCTTGGACGGAGCGGGCTGGGGAAGACTTGGACCCGGGCTCGCCGAGCCCTGGCGTGCGGGCCCTGCCTACAGGTCCCTGGAGGTTGGTGGGATGGGAGTGGGGGCCGCGGGGGGCCCTGTGCTTCAGCCCACCTGTTCCTGCGGCGCCTGACCTGACAGAGCCCCGCGTGCGCCCAAACTGCAGCCCCGGGGGCTGCGGGGAAAGATGCTCTCACCCCAAGGTCTGCCATCCATCCCCGGGGACCAAGACCCCTAGTAGCTTTTCCTAGTCACGTCCCTTGGCACCTGTAGGGTTGGGGGGTGGGGGTACAGGGGGATGAGAAATTCACAAAACATGGACAGTAGAGACACCTGTTTGAGTCCGGATGTTTTTTCTATTCCATGAGGTGCGTGCGTGTGCTCCTGAATATGTGTGTTGAGCAGTGAGGGACCTTTGCCGATGCTGCAGGTAGAAATTATTGACTCAACCTCGTCGTAGCCTAGACAGTGCGCTCGGCGGCTGTATAGCATATAGCCTTGTGGCCTGAGATGGGTGCATTTTTGTACTTGCTTCCTATGAAAACATTTGAAGATTACCTGTTTGATTTCAAGTTTGTTTGGGCCTGCAAATAACTGAATAGATGTTAAACAGTCAGCCTTTACGTGTAGATCACATGGAAATGTGTATTTGTGGTGGCCACAGATCCTGAGCGCTGGCATATGCATAATGTGTGTGTGGTCCTAAACAGGCAGAAATGCGTTGCTTTAATTCAGGAATCATTCGTGTGCACACTTTGAAATTTTGTCATTGAAGACGATGAGATTTTTATAAAAAGATGATTGAGAATAATGTTTTAAATGGCAAACCAGAAATGGACATGTATCAGGAAAAGGGGGGATAGCTGGGCAAGGTTCCAGCAGACAGCTCTGCAATGTCCTCAACCCAACATACCACACTGCGCTAGTGAACACACACACACACACACACACACACACACACAGTCGGTGTCATTCTTTGTCTATATATTTGCATCCTGATTATTTCTACATTTTTTTCATCTCATAGGGATTTCCCCTGGTGTGAATTTTATTAGAAAATATTTTTAATGAACGCAAAGTATTCCGGGGTAGAGTATACTTTATCATTCTCTTATTGTTGGACATTTATACTAGAGAGAGGGAGAGAGAGAAAGAGAGAGATTTGCAGAGGCTGATATTCAAAGATCCTAAGAGTCATGGTCATGCCCGGGGCCTATTCTCATTCACAAGCCCCCCATGAAGGACTAGGTGAATTGGGAGAGCACATCAGAGACTTCTGGAAAGGCCAGCTCTCTGCGGGATTGCGCTGGGTCCATTTACATGTGCTCACCCAAGACACGTCTAGGCTGGAAGCACATGCTTAGCCAAAGAGATGCCTGCTCCAAGAATACATGTGTTTTTGAGGATGAGGGTCATAAAACTCTGCTACATGAGCAAGGCTCTCTCTCTGTGTCATATGTAATATGCCAAGTCTTAGAAACAGAGGTGTACAAAAGCAAGATTCACATAGACGTGACAACAAAGTGCTGGCCCTAGCCTAGGTAGGGGAAATGTGCCTGAGCTAGAGAACGTAGACTGGTGGACTCAGCTCATGGGAGTACTGAGGGTGAAAGATGACCTTTCCTGGGGCAATCAGGTGCCCCTAGAAAGAGGACTCCAACCAACCTGGAAAGCTGCATCCAGGCTGATGGTAAAGTGGGGCTCCTTAGGGGGTTGAAGTAATCCATTTATGTGAGGGCTCACACCTGCCCACACCCTCTTCTCTCCACTTCCCCTACAGTTTCCCCCCATCCCCCCAATTCTGCCTGGTAACAAGAATCCAGTCTTTAGGCCCCACCCTTTGGATAAAAGCTGGGGAGGAGGAGGGGGAAAGAGGAGTCTGCGTCGCTGCTGTGCTTCTGGCTGACTCACTGCAGGGATGGAGGGGAGCGGGGAGAGACGTGTACATGTATGACTGTATATGTCTGCATGTGTGCAGGAGGGAAGGCCCTGGCAAGTTGATGCCTGGGGTGCTCTTTGTTGTTTGTTTTCTGAGAAGCAGTGTGGCATTCACTGTTGACCAATGTTTACAAATGACTTCTCCGTTTCAGCAAAAATTGTGCAAATGAAGCTATGGTTCACAAGATTTTGGACAGGGTGCTGTCGAAATATGATGTCCGTCTGAGGCCCAATTTTGGAGGTAAGACACGTCCAGATACCAGAGCTGAGACACAACAAGCCAGCCCCACCCAGTGAGCTGACCAGGAGCAGTCCTCTAGAGTGGACACTTGTGCCTCTCCAAACCCCACCTTCCCGACTCTGCAGAGACCTGTAGCAGAGCACTCCCAGGTCCCCAACCCCCAGGCCTTTCACTCTGCCCCTGGAATCTCTGCCACTTCTCTGCCTTCTAATGCAAGAGGCCTCTGCCCCCTCCACACTCCTTTACAGTGGCACGGAGCCTGAAGCACACTCCCTGGGGTGGCTGGAGAAGCTCTAATCCCACCAGGTGTGCTTCTCATGCTAGAGTTTTCTGCTCCATGTATGGGGAGGACACGTGTTCCACTTGTGAACACATTCTCTGCACCCTGGGCACTTACGCCGTTCCGCTGGCCTAACACCAAGGGCAGGGTCTTCTCTGCCTAGTTTACTTTGCCCACCTGGGTCCCAGGCACTTCTGCTTCCCCCCACCCCAAGTCCTCAGCTCCTACCAAGTTCAGTTTATTCAACATACTGCGGTCAGCGTGATCTTTATTAATCCCACCTAATCACCTCAGGAACTTCTGATGGCTTTATTTAACTGCAAAATAAAATCTAAACTCCTTAGCCTGGCTCTCAGATCTTAAGCACAAAGATGAGAAATGACAAGGAAACGGAAATACAAACCTCCAGGAAGCCAATACATCAATTTCTCCTCTTATTTCTGCCTAGCCTCGCCTCCCCTGACGACCCCTGGCTTTGGAAAGGGTGACTGGCTTCCATCACACAGCTTTAAAGTGACAGGCAACCTTCCCCGACCCCACAGAACAGGAATAGCATTCTCTGGCTGAGGGGACACACAAGAAACCTAGACCACGGACAGACAAGAGGAAGGGTGCATTAAATAGACGTTAGTCACATTTTGGCTCAAAGGAAACAGAGAAAGAGCTAAAAAGTAGGGCGGCTAAGTCAGAGAAAGCACTCTCCTTCCTGCAGGTGGTAGAACTAGACACCCAATCTAAAGGGTTAATGAATGCTAATACTCACATTTGTACCTATGAATAGAGGTCTTCTGAATACACAAAGCCTCGACCCTAAAGGGCACACAGCTGTTAGCACTTGCCTTTGTGCTAGACCACTGGGGGCTCTGTGATTTGCCTAGGGAGCCCCCTTGAAAACCAGGTTGATCGCCCTATGCCCTAAGGTTTGGAGGTGGGACATTTGACTGGTATCCCATTGGCTGCTTTGCTTCCTCCAAGTGTGAGGGGACTGGGAGGCTGGAGTGGAGAGGGCAGAAGGTAAGTTCTTTCATTATAGGAATTCAGGTGTTAGGGCACGGCGAGCACTCCATTGCATGACACTGGTTTTGGACCAGTTGCACCAAAAGCAACAGTGGGTGTCAAGAGTGTAGCTGTTACATTTTCTCCATTCATTGTTTTCCTGTTTCTCAGCAAAGGCTAACCAACAGCCATTCAAGGACATCAAGCACATTCTCCCCGCTGCTTCAGGTTGGCATCTCTGCAGGCATCTGGGGCTATGGGGACAGAACAGGGGCAAGGACCACCCACTGGGGATTGTCAGGTGTGGCTGGCCCATGGTATCTCCAAGGCACCTCACCGCCATTTTCTGAGCTAACTTGGATTTGTTTACACCTGATGCCTAACCTCCTGGGTTACCTAAGCTTTATGGGCATGCAGACCTGGGGAGTATGGGAATAGCTGGGTCCCCAGTTTGGCCAAACAGTAGATGAAGGTGGGAGGGCAAGGACAATGCAGGACCTTCTAGCATTTAGACAGAAGGAGGAACTACAGGCTCTAAGTCTTGGGCTGTTTTATGGGGTTGGGGGGAAGCAGTCTGAAGTTAAGTAGAGTTTCAGAGCCTAACACGCAGGCACACACGCCCTGCCCCCCACATGCAGAGACATGACCTAACTGTGCTTAGGTTCAAATGGGAGACATTACTTCCTTGAGAAGAGAAGGAGGTTGAAGAGGAGGAGGAGGGCCAGGGAAAGTTAACAAAGCTGCTTCTTTCTAAGCTAGAGAAGTGGGACTCCATAGTGCTGCCAAAGGCAGGTCCCTAAGGACTTTGCTTAGCCCATCACCTGGTGTGACATAGGTGTGGAGTGAAGGAATAAATGGGACAGCTTCATCATTCCTTCATTTACCTCCTCTTCCTCTGGTACTCTGATGGATGCGAGGGAGGAAGTAGAGTTGGGGCAGCAAAGTTTCCAAGAGGGAGGGAAGTGATTGCCCCCTCCCACTTTTTCTGCCTTCCTGAGTCCATCAGGAAGGGCAGTGATGGGATATGGGACAGAGGCCATCACCCCAGAGATAGCATTTAGATACCTTACCTGGAAGCATCTTGTTCCCCTCTGTTATCCTTGTAAGGATGTGGGGTATCTTAGCTAAGCTCTTGTTCTAGCACATAAGGTATTCCCTCCTAATTTAGGTGGATAAATTAGAAAAAGATCCAAGGTCCCCTTCCTCCAGGCCACAATCCTGGGCCAAGACCCATGCCCTGGTGAGGGGAATGTGGACTGCACTTCAGTTCCCACTTGCCTCGTCAACTGGGAGTCTCTGGACAAAGCTGGGTTCAGCTCCCCAGGATTCTGCTGTAAGTGATTAGATTGCCTGAGCGACACAGAATGGTCTAGGATTATAAGTTTGACACTAGAGTGAGGTAGTTGAGGGGATGACTGCCTGGCCCTTCTGGGGCTTGTTGCCTGCGTAACACAGTCTCCATCCTCATCTAAACGCATGTGGGGAGCCTGAAAGGCTGTAATAAAAAAAACTGCCTTTCTAGAAGCCCCTGTCACTACATAGCGATCATTCACAATAGCTGTGAATGCTATGCCTTTACACAGAGGCCCATTTACTTCTCAGCTGCCATTCATACGTGGATTCCCAACAGCACTTTGCAGCTCAGCTTCTAGGCAGCCAGCTTGCAGTGAAGCCAGCAGGCTGAATTGGAAGCGTCACACGTGTTTCCGTAACAGCAATGTGATGTAACACACATAGAATAAGGGCTTAGCTGTGAGGCCCAGTGAAGAGAGTTTTGAGTCAATGAGGAAACAATTAAAATGTCTTTTTCTGCAGTACTTTATAGTTTAGTACATATTTGCACATCCATTATCACATTTGAATGGGCGGCGCTAACACCTGGTCCTGAAAGAGGAAGCCAGACACACACACACACACACACACACACACACGCACATGTACACGCACAAATTCAATCACAGTTACATATTAACACACACACACGCCCTCACCCATGTACTCACTCACATGAACACGCAAATTCACTCACACACATATACACCCTCACACACACTAACACACATGCTCGCACATTTGCATACACACATGAACATGTTCATACATTCATTCCCACACAAACATGCTCATATACACAAACACAAAGTCACACACACACATAGACACACACACACTCACACATGCTTTGTCATTCACACACATGAACATACCCACATGCACACACACACACACGTCTACATATTTACCAACTCAGAAACACACGCACCTGAACATGCTCACACATTCACTCATACCTGTATAGTGACATGCTAACACATATGAATGTGCTCATGGGTTCACTTGCACATCAGCATGGTCACACGCTCACTCACACACAAACACACTCACACATTCAGCCACGCTCACATGGACAAGTTCACAGATTTTCTCAAGCACATAAACCTGCTTACATACACCCACACTTACACACTCACAGTTATAAGTGTGATGGGTGTGAGTGTAGAAGTGTAATCATTTATCACACTTATCACTTGCATGTGAACAAGGTCACACACACAAATGCATTCACGTATTCACACAATGAACTTGCTCACTCACACATACATACACCCATAAGTTCACTTACATTCCCAAACACAACTTTACACACACAAACATAATCATGCATTCACTCACACATGGACATGCTCACAAGTACACTAACAAGTGAAGAGGCTCACGCAAATAACCTACATATTCACTCCCACACAATACACTCAAATACACACACATGCTGACACATGCGTTCACCCAGAAATGTGCTCACACATTCACTTATACGGAAACATGCTCACATACATGAAAACACTCACAAATTCACTCACACACATACAAACAAGGTCAGAAACACACCCACGTTCACACATTCCCTTGCACATTAACAATGTGCATACACTCACACAGTCACACATTCTCTCATACATGATCACACAAACACATTCACTCATAATTCACTCCCACACAACACACTCAAGCATACGAACATACTCATGCCTTCTCTCACACACAGACATGCTCACGTACACTCATGTGCACACTGACACATTCACCTGCACAAGAATACATGCACAGATTTACTCAGGTATGTGAACATGCTCACGTACACTCATGCGCACAGCTCACGCATCATTCACACAAAAACACACATTCACTCACACATGGACACATTCACATGAACTCACACAAATATGCTCATGCACGCCACAAATCTTGTTTTGGGGCTCATTGCTGTTAAGTTTTTAATCAAGGAAATGTTTAGAAAAAGAGTGCTTCATTCCCTTATTTTTTTCTTCATTTTGGCCTGACCCTTTCTTTTCAGCATATTGTGAGCCAGGCCCTACTCTAAGAGCTTGGCTTGCATTAACTATGAGATAAGTGCTATCATTATCCCCATTTTACTCAAGAGGAAACTAAGCTCAGAGAGGTTAGGTAGCTTATTCAAGGTCACATAGCTAGTAAGTGCCAAAATGGGGTTCAAACTTCAGGCAGTCTGGCTCCTGAGTCCATGTTTTATCCTTTTTCCTACCCTGCATGTAACAGTGTCTTCCTGTATTGTAGGTGCCCCTGTGCCAGTGGGAGTATCTATCTATGTCTCCAGTATTGAACAGATCTCAGAAATGACCATGGTAAGTGTGTCAGCTCCAGCCATGAGACAAGGAGCAGGGTCATACGCCTGTTGTTCTGACCTGCAGCAGAGGCCACATAGAGGAACACAGTAGGTTTGGGAAACTACAGCCACCTGAAATCAAAAATAAATACATCTAGATGTATTACAGACATAAAAGTGAAAGGCTTATGATGTTTTTAAAATAAATATAATGTAGGATATTCTTTTAGTGTCTATGAGATAGGTAAGGACTTTTTTTAAGACACAGAAAACACAAACTATAAAAATAAATACTGGTGGGCTTCCCTGGTGGCGCAGTGGTTGAGAGCCCGCCTGCCGATGCGGGGGCCGCGGGTTCGTGCCCCGGTCCGGGAAGATCCCACGTGCCGCGGAGCGGCCGGGCCCGTGAGCCGTGGCCGCTGAGCCTGCGCGTCCGGAGCCTGTGCTCCGCAACGGGAGAGGCCACAGCAGTGAGAGGCCCGCGTACTGCAAAAATAAATAGATAAATTGATTAATTAATTAATTACTGGTAACTAAACTATATTAATATTCTCTTTAGCCAAAACTTCTGGCACTTCTGCTTTGCAAAATAAAAAAGCAAAATGAGTATGACAAGTTTGAAAGGATAATTCAGATTGGACTAAAATATTTGCAACACAAAGGACTGGTATTAAAAATACACATAATTCCTGTGAATTAATAAGAAGAATATTTTTATTTTTAAAAAATCTTTATTGGAGTATAATTGCTTTACAATGGTGTGTTAGTTCCTGCTTTACAACAAAGTGAATCAGTTATACATATACATATGTCCCAATATCCCCTCCCTCTTGCGTCTCCCTCCCTCCCACCCTCCCTATCCCACCCCTCTCGGTGGTCACAGAGCACCGAGCTGATCTCCCTGTGCTATGCGGCTGCTTCCCACTAGCTATTTTACGTTTGGTAGTGTACCTATGTCCACGCCACTCTCTCACTTCGTCCCAGCTTAGCCTTTGCCCTCCCCGTGTCCTCAAGTCCATTCTCTACGTCTGCGTCTTTATTCCTGAGAATATTTTTAAAGCAATAGAAAAATGATCAGAAAATGTAAACAAGAACTTCACTTTTGTGAAGAAGACCAAGCAGCAGATAAACTTATGAAAAGATGTTTGACTTTATTATTAATCAGTGAAATGCAAAATAAGACCACAGTGAGAACCCGTTACATATCCGCCAGACTAGCAAAAAGTCAAAAGTCAGACAATACCAATGTTGGCAAGGCAGGAGCATTGGGAACTCTTATCTGCACTTTATAGGGGTATAAACTGGAACTTTTGCTTTATAGTTTTTATTTCATTGCGATTTTGATACGTATGGTGTCATCACATAATAATACACATAGTATATTCATATAAGGGAATAGTATCCAGCAGTGCAAGTGAACAAATTTTAATTACACACATCGACCTGAGCAAACACACAAACATAATGTTGGGTGAGAGAAGCAACTTATGAATACATAGAGTGTGATTCCATTCAGAAAAATATTTTAAATAAGTCCAACTAAGCAATATGTTTCTTAGAGACACATAGACAATAAAACTTAGGAAAACAGAGAAAAAAGCAAGGGATTATTATCATTAAAATCTAAGATAATGGTTACTGCTGGGAGGTGTGGGAAATATGTTCTGCAAGAGACACGTTGACGATTGATAGTTATTGGAAACGATCTATTTCTTAACCTGAATGTTAATTATATGGGGCTCATTTTATTATTCGTAACATTGAACACTCTTACATATGTTTCGTTACGCATCTATATTTAGGATGTATTTCATACACCTGCATGCACACAAACACTGAGGACAGAAAGCTGGGCAACCTCACTTACAACTAGGATTTACCTTTCTTTCCTCAGGACTATACTATCACAATGTTTTTTCATCAGACCTGGAAAGATCCACGTTTAGCATACTATGAGACCAATCTGAACCTGACCCTGGACTATCAGATGCTTGAGAAGTTGTGGGTCCCTGACTGCTACTTTCTAAATAGCAAGGATGCTTTTGTGCATGATGTGACTGTAGAAAATCGCGTGTTTCAGCTTCAGCCAGATGGAACGGTGCGGTATGGCATCCGGTGAGTTCCCCCAGGGACCTGGGGATCGCCGTGACAGCCTACCTTCTTCCCACTAATTATCCCATGAACACACTCCAAGGGACACACGGAGGAGCCCAGTGCTTTCCAAATCTCTCTTTCACTGCCCCCCTCACTCAGTAGTCAAAGTGGAACCTTCAGAGTTTCCCACAGCCATTCTTGGCTGTCCTGTCCCCACACCTTGGCTTATGCTGTTGCTTCTGTCCGGAATGACCTGTTCCTCTTTCCACGAGTCTGAAGCCTTCCCATCCTTCAGTCCCTAATTCAAATGCCCTCTTTGTCAGGAAATCATCTTCGATACTCTCAACTGGGAGAGTTCTCCCTTTGCCTTAGCATTGAATGTATATTCTATTATTTATTTGTGTCTTTTCCCTCCCATGCTGTGAAGGAGGGGGACCTACCACATGACAACTTGAAGCCCCATTCCATAGCTCACCTCAGGTATATCAATCCCTCCTATCCATTTACACCCACTGCCCACATCGGTACCCGCACACCACACGCAGGCACTCCGTGTCACATCTGGTGCTTCAGCTGCTTCACTGCAGCGGTTTCCTCCTGACAGCTTTGCTGCTCCTTCAGCAAGAAAGCCCTCTTTCTGTCTCTGCATATTCCGTTTCCTCAAGGACCCTTCCCGTTCTGACACCCTGAGGTTTCCTGGCATGCCATACATCTGTTGTCATCGGTGTAAGTCCTACCAGACTTTGGGGTGTCTTTGTCGCATACAACTTCCCGCTCTCCTCCTTACACAGGTGTAACTCATCTTTCCTCTAGGAGGGAAGGAAGCGTACGGGGCGGGGCTGGGGGGGAGAAAGAAGGAAAGAAGAAAGGGAGGGAAGGAGGACCCAGCTCTAATGTGGGCAGCGTGGGAAGGTGTTAGGTGGGTCAGTCCTTGGGGCGCCTCTCCCCTCCCCACCCCTTCAGTTTTCTCAGGAACCGTTACTTGCCTGGGCTTGACTCACTTTTCTCTTCCTCTTGCTTTTCCTTTGCAGACTCACCACCACAGCCGCTTGTTCCATGAACCTGCAAAAATTCCCTCTGGACAAGCAGACCTGCAAGCTGGAGGTGGAGAGCTGTACGTATATCTCCCAAGGCCCCTTTTTTTCCCTACCCGGGGTTGGGGCCATGAGGAAGCCAAAGGCAAACTTGACAGTGAGAGGGCCTGCATATCTCCCCTACTCCCTCCCTCCCCCATTTCTCTCTCTCCTAGATAGATAGATAGATAGATAGATAGATAGATAGATAGAGACAGAGAGACAGAGGGGTTTATATACATATGGTATCAGGGAGAAGGTGGCCTTTAGGCTATAAAGAGTCGCATAGGGAAATGTGCCTAGCTATGGGAAAATTGTGCACAAGCTAATGGGTAGGAGCACATCTCTTTGCTGTGCTTTCCTTCCCGGATAAGAAACTTCAAACTGAGAGTTCTCTTTCCATGTGCCCCCCTTCCCTATGCTCAGACCCACAAAACACAAAGGTACCCCAATATTGCAGGTTCCAACTATCCTTTGGTTTTCACAAGCTCCTCTGGTGTGAAATCTGCCTATGCCTGCTTTCTGAGATTAATTCTGTTTCCCTCCCCCTCCTAGATGGCTACACAGTTGAAGACATCCTATTATACTGGGAAGGCAATGGGAATGCCATCCAGGGTACTGAGAAGCTGCACATCCCTCAGTTCAGTTTCCTGGGAAAGACGATGACTAGCAAAGAGGTGTTTTTCTACACAGGTGGGTCTGACCCCCTCCTTCTCTCCTATCTCCTGTCTCTTTTGTACCCTAGGAAACTCCTGGTGACCTCTGCCTTTGACCTCTAGACTCTCTTCTTCCCTCTTTCCTATTCCCTTCTTGTTCTGGACACATTCCAAAGCCCCCTTCATAAAGTCCCAATGGCTTACCCTCTGCCAACGAGGAAATGTGTGTGGAAGCAGTTGGCCAGGTTTGACACTCCAAAGGCCTCCTTCCAGGGCCAGCCTCTCCCCTTCCATCTGTTGTAGCTTTGAAATATCTCGTGTCTCCTCTCCCATTTCAACTTCAGTTGACATGGAGAAAGTGAGGAAGGAAGGAAGAGATAGCAGACTTGCTACGCCATATGGGCCTGCTGACACATGCCATTGTCACTGGCCTTGAGGCAGCAAATGGGGTCAGGTCTGCATACTGCCCAGACTGGAATATTAGAGGCTGAAGTGGCCACTGGTTTCCCCTCCACCATCCTGTACTTTACTCTGAAAATCCCCTCAACCCTACCACCCTAACACAAGTATGTCTCCCTGCCAGGTTCCTATGTACGCCTGATAGTGAGGTTCCTGGTCAAGAGGGAAGTCACCAGCTACCTTGTGCAGATCTATTGGCCTACTGTCCTCACCACTGTTGTTTCCTGGATATCATTTTGGATGAACTATGAATCCTCTGCAGCCAGGGTGACAGTAGGTAGGTCCTGTTCCCATCCCAGGAAGGAACTTGGGTTGTCTTGCTCAGAAAAATGTTGAGAGTAAGGAACAGTGTGTGACTGCACAGGCAAGGAAACAAGATGGGACCTAACAGGCACGCTACAGGTGCCCAGCCAATCCACAGCAGAGAGACCAACATTGGAGACAGATGTGAAAAACACATCGGGGTTGGGATCTTAGTATGTTGGGCCCAAAGTACCAGAATTCGTTATTTGCTAGATACATAAATGAATGGACAAGTCACAAATTTAGATCAGAAATGCAGCACAGGGCTTCCCTGGTGGCGCAGTGGTTGGGAGTCCGCCTGCCGACGCAGGGCACGCGGGTTCGTGCCCCGGTCCGGGAGGAGCCCACAGGCCGCGGAGCGGCTGGGCCCGCGAGCCGTGGCCGCCGAGCCTGCGCGTCCGGAGCCTGTGCTCAAGAAATGCAGCACAATAAACATTGATTAAGCAACATATCAAAATGCCCAATTAGGCAGCAGAGGGCTTCTAGATGAGCTGCTCCTGGCAAGTGTCTAATGGAATGCTGAGACAAATGCTATCAGAGTCCAGAGGAGGAAACGACCTAGGTAATGACCCAGGTCTTATCGGCTAAAACTGCAACAAGAAAGTATTGCTCAAACTGGGTTGTGAGGACCTCCAGGAGGGTGCCTGGAGCACAAGCTGGGGAAGTGGGGAGAGTAACAGAAAGACAGCTTGGGCTGACTTGGGAAGAAACTGAAATTCCATTTTAAGCAGTTGGAACTTCATGTATAAGCAACGGGGAGCATCAAAGGCTTTTGAGCAGTACCAAGGAGGGGCCTAAAGAGATCAGCTCCCAAATTTATTTGGTCCCACTCTGCAGAATGCCTGTGTATCCCCGACCCTGGTCTGCCTTCTCCTTCACCATCTTTGGGGCAGACTTTTCAGCCTCCTTCTTGAGAAGCACACGCTAGGCTAAACCTTTATATTTATGTAATATTTTAGGGGTCACAAAACCTTCTGAGGGATGGACTACAGGAAAGCTTACAAACTAGCAGGCAAAGGGGGAGGGGGAAAGGACCATCCTAGGGCAAAACGGGGCTGGACGTGTAAATCACTATGAAACCATGGCTGGAGATTTTTGACTTGATCCTGAGAGCAATGGGAAATCACTAAACTATTGAAGTACAGGATGAGTGTAAAAATGGGGGGGGGGAGAAGCAAAGACAGCAATTGAGCCAGGGCCCTAAGCCTGGTAAGCTGAAGGCCTTTTGCTGAGGGCCCTCCCAATCTCAGAGATGGCCTTTGCTCCCTTCCAGTGGGATGTGGGCCTGATGGCTTGCCAAGAACTTCAGCCACCTGAGGGGACTAACCCTGTGCTATGTTGTTTATAGGTTTGACTTCAATGCTCATCCTGAACGCCATCAACTCACATCTGCGGAATAAACTCCCCCAATTTTCCTGTATCAAGGCCATTGACATCTATATGGTCGTATGCTTCTTCTTCGTGTTCCTGTCCTTGCTGGAATACGTCTACATCAACTATCTTTTCTACAGCCGAAGAGGACCTCAGCGCTCTCAGAGGCAACTCAGAAGAGCCCAAAGAGTCATGGCCCGCTACCGCTACCAAGAGGTGATGCAGGTTTGGCTTTTTGACTGACAATCTGCTTTCCTTGAGCACTTCTTAAACCTAAGATTAGCACTTGACCCTTTGAAATTTCTTAGCTCCTTTAATCCTCATACAACACACACACACACACACACACACACACACACACACACACACTCCAGATAAGAAAGAAGTAGAACAATTTATCATCACTCCTTTATAGGTTGAGTCATCGTCCAAGGTCATAAGTGGCAGAGCTAGATTTCCCAAGACCTTTGGGCTTCAAATCCGGTCTACTTAGCCTGCCTCCAATGGCAGGCAATGAAGCCAGAGGGAAAGGGAATACAGGGAAGCTGAAAGGAAGAGACACCAGAGAGGCTGACCTAACCCTCCCTCCTTTGCTCTTTTGACTCCGAAAGCCATGCTGAGTCTTTTGCTGCTGGCAGTACATTAATGTCCCTCCTTTACAGGGAACTTACCCCCACCTGCCTGGGGAGGTCTTGCCTCTGTCCACTACACAGCACTCCAGAGGGAGCAGCTGCCCCAGGGGGGCAGCGAGAGCTATGAACTTCCCTTGCATGCTGACAGCCTCTCGGTCCTGTTCCTCAGCACCTTGCGCACAAGAGACCCCAGGAAGAAGAGGTGGCTTTCTCAGTGGAAGAGCCCATCAGTCATGTTACAAGTGCTCATGAGGAAGGTTCCCCCCCCCCACGCTCCCCGAAAGTGATTGTTTATGCAGCATTCGACCTCATGAGTCTATCCACTGTCTCCTTAAAGGATGACCAGTTTCACATAGAAGATGAAAATGGCTCTCCTCCCTCCAGACGGGTGTGGGCTGGCCTAGCAAGCCCAGAAAGCCTCGGCTCTTTAGCCTCCATCTCAGAGCAGGCACCTCTGGCCTCCTCGGAAAGCCTCAGCTCGCTGTCTTCTCGCTCGGGCCAGTCCTGGCTGGCCACTGCAGAAAGCCTGAGTGACCTCCCGTCCACCTCAGAGCAGGCCGTGCCCAGCTATGGCATTCGCGTTAATGATATTGATATTGATGACAGTGTTAGTCCTACTGAAATCCGCAACCGTGCAGAGGCCCATGGCCGTGCTGAGACCTGTGACCCAGAAGACCCTGAAGAGAGCTCCAGCTGCGATGAGAGCCAAGACCGTGGCCCCAGTAGGAAGCGTCTGCTTGTCCGCGGCCAGAGGTGTGTGCAAGAAGCAAACTACGACCTTGAGGAGATCCGTAACACCCTTGATGAGATCCATAGCACCCTTCAGGACATTCGTAGCTTGCCTGATGACGTCAGAGTTGAGAGTGGCTACCTTGACCTTGAGAAGCAACTCAAGTGTAATGTTGACAGTACCTGGAGCCTTTATGGTAATGTTATGGGCTTTGATCCAGACAAGAACGGTAACTCGGAGTCTGATGACAGTTCCCTGCCAAGCCCCGGGTGCTCCTTCGGTAAAGGGTTCTCTTCCAGGCTCTTTCACCCGGACCACGTCCCTAAGGTCGACCAGTGCTCCCGGCTCCTCTTCCCTCTCGCCTTCGTGGTGTTCAACATTGTTTACTGGGTGTACTATATCTATTAGTTCCGTAGCGGCCCAGAGTGACGATGTGCTCCTTTCATAGTTCCTTCTGGTTCCGTTTTCCCTTCTTTTCTTTGTTCGTTTTACTTTGTGGTTATTTCGGCAGTTGAATCAGTTCCACCTTTCTCTTTACAAACATGAGGTGGGGAGTAGTTCGAAAGGTTGTGTTCTGGCTGGAAGGAAAGGGATTGAGGAGGAGTTGGAGGTGAATAGCACAGTGATTTCCCTTTTCTTCAGAATACTGTCACGTTTTCAAAGCCTTCTAACATCTAATAGGCACAGAAAAGCCCCCTGGAAATGGAAATGTTTAGAAGACAGAGAGGAGCCAGACCTGGGGGACAGAAAGGATCCAAGCCCTGTACACAAAAACACTTCTGGGGGCTTTTCTGTCCCACTGAAGTGCTGAGTTTTCTTTTTCATTACCTTTTTCTTCTGTTTTTTGTTTTTTTTTTTCCTCCTAGGGATTATGGTCCTTGCTCACCTCTGCTTAGGGTTTTACAGGAGAAAGCCAGACTGGGTTGGGGAAGGGCTTAGCCATCTCTTACAAATGCAGGTGGCTGGCTTTGGGGAACTTGGGGGATTTTGAAAGTGCCTTTCCCCCGCTATTTTTTCTGTTGTATTTTGAGTGTGGTGTTGTGGTGCGGGGTTGGGAATGGAATGTGGGTGGGTGGGCAGGGGTGCTGAGTGAAATGTCAGGATAAGTGAGAGATCATGTTCCCAGCAGGAGCTCACGGAGGGTGAATGATGTTGGGTTGGAGATTACTCAGATTGAGGCAGCATCTTTGGAGGGATTGGAACTTCTCGTGTGTATATTTCTGCTTCAGAATGCTAGACAACGGGGACTCAATACATCTGTCTAGGTCACATGCTGAGTTGATCACTAGACACAGTGCAAGCACTTGGCGAATGAAGACTAGGGTTTGGAAGGTTCACCATCTGATCTAGAATAAGAGATGAGCAACTGTTGTGAACCTGTACGCTGATTCTTTCTGTTTGTCTAGTGCATAGTAAGTGTCAACGAGCTTACCCACACATCACATTGTTGAACCCTCACAGGAGTCCTGTGAGCCGGGGAAGGCAAAGTACATTGTCCCCAGTGTTCTGAGGGGGAAAAAAATGGAATTTATGTACCACTTGCTCTTCCTTCTTCTTGACCTCATAACTCTGTCAGCTGAGGCGCTCCCCTGTCTCCCCTCCCCTTTACAAAAGGGGGTGCTCCATCAGGTTCTGCTTATGTGCCAGGCATCAGACCTCATCCTACAGCACCCGGAGCATCTCTGCAGAAAGAGACCAGTGACCAGCCAATGAGTGTGAACCGAGCACATTGAACATGGATACTGCCCACCCGATGGGGCTCCTAAGGGAAGTGGGCAGTAGCCTGCGTGCCAATTTGCCAAGCAGCTCCGTTTCATTGACAGAGGAGGTGGGGGAGCAAGATTCGCCAAGCACTCAGCTTATGTTCCTCCTTCCTCCATAGGCAGCCTCTACTGCAGCCCCTCAGCCACCTACGCTTTTAGCCGTGTTTCTATATTTGTGTTTCTGTGCATACCTGGGTGTGTGTCTGCATCAAGGTAGTTCTGCGTGCGCATACAACCACTTGAGAAGCTCTATAGTTCTATGTACATCAGTGTAAATCTCTACTGGTGTGTACAAGATTGTATATGTAAAAACATGTAGACGCATACGTGTGTGCACCCCTATGAAAGAGTGTGTCACCTTATGGCTTATGTATGTGTGTGCTTGTGTGTGCACACGTGGGTATATTCTGCGTGCATGTGTATAAGTGCATGTGTGCATACCTATGTTTATTTATCTGATTTGAATAGGTGTGAAAGGAAATATGCGTGAAAGCATATGCATTTCCTTTTGGTGGCTCTTCTAGAACCACCAGAATTCCCTTGGCCTGTTCCCACATAAGGGGGGCCGTATTTGGCCGGCCTATTTAACTGAGTGTTTCTTTCCAATTCCCTTGTTCCAGGGACTGGTGTCTCCCGGTCCCCATCCACTCTTCTCCCCCTCCCTCCACCCGTCTGTGCTGCCTCCTGGATGGAAGACGCAGAAGAAGTGAACGTAGTCCCAGGAAGTGATAATTTAGTGCCTTGAGGTAGGAAATGCTCGATCACGGGCTAGGATGGGAGTTCAGAGATTTTGCTTTGTCCTGGAAGGACGTGTTTGGGAGTAACAAAGGTAGGGGTTGGGGTGCGGGAGCCTTGAAGATGCAGTAAGAACAAAAATATGATGTACACAGTGGGGTGGGAGAGCTATAAGAGCTGGAGAGGGGGTTGTATGTAGCCTTATAATTCATCCTTTTATTATAATCACCTTGTAAGTCTGACACGTGTCAGGGCGGAGCCAGCTGCAAGCAGGTGGGTGATGTGAGGAAACGGCTCAGGGGACTGGCTGCTAGCAGCTGGAGGCAAAGAGCCAAAGGGCACTTTGGTAGCCCGTCCTGGGATGGTTGTTAGTAGCACTTCAGCCTTGGATTTGGATTTCCCTCCTTCCACCCCCTCCAGGGAAAGAATAGTCAGAGGGGTGAGAGAGCTGACCAAGGGGAGGAGTGCAAAGGAGCCCTCGGGGGCTGACTACCTCGATCAGCCCAGCTTGTCTCTTCTTCTTTTCTATACACACAGCACCCACGTACAGCATCCTAACACACCCACAGAGACCTACACGGTAACACGTACACGTACACACACGGGTACTCAGCCTCAGCAGCATATACGTATACACACACAGATATGCACAGACACATGCGGCCACACACACACATACGTTCACACGCAAAACCACCCGTTTACCCTCATACTCACACCCATACACACACATACACCCGCACAAATCTTATGAGACAGCTAAAAACAAGAAAATTGCCGCTGGAATGTCAAAGATAGCCTCTTTCTTTCTGGACACCCCCTCACACAGAAGTCAGGTTGGCGGGGAGAGCAATGACCTCACATCCGAAGCTCCCATCGTGGCTATTGAAAGCCTTGCTTCCTGGGGCCTAAACGTTGGTTGATTGATTTGGATTTGGGTTTCCAGGACCCAGCAGTGCCTTTGAGCCCTGCAGGAGGCAAGCAGTTCATTTGGGAGGAGATCGTACAGATAGATTGGAGGAGTGGGGACAGAAAAAGCAGGTTTTAAGATGTACCTGGCAGAAATGCTCAGGAAGTCTTCAGAGTGCAGAGGAAGGGCAGAGAGGCCGGTTGTAAATATCTCTACAGATCCATGTAGCTAGATATAATATACTTTTAAAAAAGAATACCTCGCCCTAGTGTGCTGCGAGGTTTGGCGATGACACCTTATCAGAAACTTGAACCTTTGAGTTTGCCATAGAATTGGTCGTTTTAGCCTGAAAATTGCCAGATCTCCCCTGTCTCGTTCTCTGCGTGTTCTGTCGTCAGTGTCGTGGTTGAGCCCCACTCTTAGCTGCCGCCAGCTGTACAAGCACGTCGTCCTCCGGCTGGCTGCCTACATCCCCTCCCACTCCTCATCTCACACCAACTAACTCAATCAGAGAGTGTTTGTGGCGACAGAGAATTTGGAGCTTGGGCAAAGGGAAGGGTCTTGCTTAGTCTGGGATGGAGCAGCCCGGACTTTATTCGTCTACCCACCTTCTCTTTCTTTTCCCCCTAAAGTTGCTCCTCTACCACTACCGCGGGAGGGAGACCTCTGTGTCTTTAATGTGTCAGTTTGTCGTGGGGATGTGTGACACGATTCCTACGAAGTTCTTGCATGCGCCACTGTGGGGCACCTTTGCAGAGATAACAGACGATCCCTTGGGTCTTACTGGAGCTTGTCAAATATATTCTTACAATCCATGTCATCCGGTTCATAGCAAGGCTGCAAAGCGTTTGCACACTTAGAGCTGAGTTTTGCTGAGACTGTGGCCATTCCTAATGAAGTTTCCTTATTCTGTACATACAAGAGCTAACCCTTTGAGCTATTAACTAATGAACGCGTTCACTAAGCTATCCACGTGCATGGTACCCTGCTGTGCTGATGACCAGCAAAGGAAATCGTGACTTGTCCTACTGAAAGTGCAGTGTGTTTGTGTGGGTTGTATCGTGTCCTGTGATCAACATGAGATCTTTATTATCAGTGTTAGGTTTTCAGGGTAGGGAGGGGGGAGGGCGTTACAGTGTCTCCCTGATATACTTCAGTTATGAAATACCCCCAGTTGGTCAGGGTCACCTCTGTTGACTCAACATATGTAAGACTTTGTACCCACCGTCTTGCCGGACTGCCTCTCTGGGGTCAGTAGTCATCAGCGGAAGTGAATTCTTCGGAGGGCAGCCAAGGCAGCGCCATTCTGGAAGCAGATGAAATACAGTAAAACCACACACGTGCAGGTCCTCAGGAGTGGTGCTGGGCCCAGGCGGTGAAAATCAAGAAAGAAGACCAAGACCCATGTGTTCTGGATGGTCTGTCTGACAAAAGGGCCCCGAGCAGCAGAGAGCCCCCAAGATGACCCAGTTCCCTCTTTGTCCTCATTAAATGCACATTTTTGCATGAAAAAGACCTCGACCAACCCTGACTTTTCAAAAGGAAAACATGAAGAGACACAAAATTATGCTTCTGAAAATACGCTGAGATAAAGGCTTGTAAATAGCCAAAAGGGGAAAATAAATGTATATAATTGCAAATACGCATACATATGAGTCATTGCGTTTCCTCTCTATTATGTTGGAAGGGACCTTCATCTGGGTCCAGGAAGCCTCTGTCTTCCATTCATCACCTTTGCCCCCCCACAGCTTTGCACACCCACCTCCCCATACCCTGTGATATCTGAACCCGTAGTTTTCAAGAGGAGGGGAAACAATGATGTCACAGCTGAAATTAGTTTATGCTCTTGCACAAATCATCCTAATTATTTAAGACAAAAATTTAAAAACACGGCAAGTCATTGTGGTGTCAAATACAACGTGCACACTTATTTCCATTCGGCGGGGGGCGCTGGGGGAGAAAGGTCTTCATAAAGAAAATTTTAAAAACTCTCCATTACCAATGTGGATGTGTAGGATAAAAAGCAAGAAAGCCCTGTAGAGGTGGGAAGAACGGTGCGCTCAGGTTTTAAAAAGTTTGCAGAGTCACATTAAAGCATCCTGCTGATGCTGCAGAAGGTCATTGCTGTGGCCTACATTTGTCAGTGTGCCCGCCTCCGAGCACCTTTTGTTGAAAACCTTGGAGTTGCAGCAGGAACCCAGACCTAATGTCTCCTCCTCTGTGGTCCCTTTTGTACCCAAAGCAGGACAGGAGAGCTGTGCATTCACACCCGACCGGTCTGATCTGCCCAAGGGTCTGGGGGCTGGTGTTGTCACAGGGACATACAGAAAGAGAAAATGCAGTTGGGGGTAAAAGGGTAGTTTTCACAGTATGTCTGGAGTAAGCCCTTAGCTACTGAGTTCTTTTCTGCTGGCTAATTTCTGGCCAGTAACTCAGGTTCTGAAACTGGCCTGCAACCCCAGGTGGAGTTGTGACCCTTGAATGGTCCTACTGTAACTTGCTACCCACCAGCTATACAACCACCTTAATGGATATGGGGTAAGAGAAGGGGGATGTGGTCTCCCTCCCCATTTACAGCTTCTCTGACTCTCAGGGTGAAAGAACCCTTGCTACAACTTCTCCAGGCCTTCAGCAAGGTCTCTTCCCAGCCTCCCATGTTGGCTAAGCTGCCTCTGAGCCCTGGCAGGGCCTCCAGGGACCCCTTAGTACTGCCATGGTTACACTTCCCCCAACCAGGTCTCTCTCAAGCTCCCTTCCTGATAAGACTCTCAAGGGAATCAGTAAGGCATACAGGACTGAGGAAGGATTATTTTACTTTTTAATAACCTTAAGCACATTTTTTATACTGATATGTTTAATAGCAATAGGGGAAAACGGGGAAAAAGGAAAGGGAAGATCAAAAAACAAAAAGTAATGGGGGGACTTCCCTGGTGGCGCAGTGGTTAAGAATCCGCCTGCCAGTGAAGGGGACACAGGTTCGAGCCCTGGTCCGGGAAGATCCCACATGTCGCGGAGCAACTCAGCCCGTGCCCCACAACTACCGAGCCCACGCCCCACAACTACTGACGCCCGCACCTAAAGCCCGTGCTCCGCAACAAGAGAACCCACTACAATGAGAAGCCTGCATGCCACAGCGAAGAGTAGCCCCCTGCCCACTACAACTAGAGAAAGCCTGTGCACAGCAACGAAGACCCAATGCAGCCCAAAAAATAAATAAGTTTTTTTAAAAAAATGTAATGGGTGATGAAGACCTATTCCTCATGGGACTCAAACAAGTTTCTCTCCAATGGTCTAGAAGCAACTCAGGGACTGTACAGTGAGCAAGGGCCATAACTTGAACATAAACTCTGCCAATGGCCAGGCTAACAGTTGCTACAGTAGAATATGCAGTTCTGCATCCTTGACTGTAAATCTCTCAATTTCAATTACAAATCATCTTCTTAGAGAGTCTCCCTTTACTATCACATGAGGGACGGAGGTTAAAAATTTATTGCAAATAGTGGACCCCAGCCCTCCCTTCTGTCTGGAATTCTCTGTGTGCCTTTAGGCAAAACCCTGTTCATTAGGGGGCCTCTTCGAATCCTCTCCTTTCCCAGCCCCAACCAAGGAGCCAGCACATTTTCACCCCAGGCCAGGTGCACTGCTTAAATCTCTGCCTATTAGGAAGATTTTCCGTCCGTGCTCTCTTTCAATACCACCATCCATTTTCAACTTGTACCCACAGACTGCACCAGCCCATGCGTAAACCAGCCAAGGCCTAAAGAAACTCTATATGGTCATAGTTGCAAGCTGGGGAAGGGGTGCTGGTGCAACTGTAGTGGGTGATATGGGGATCTGAGCTATCTGCTCATATAATTATTTGAACCAGACTCTGGTCCTGCTCAGGCTGGAACAAGCCAACACTACTATCCCTGCGATGCTGAATCATCGGATGAGAGCAGCCCAAGGGGGAAGTGTGACCTCACTGCAAACTCAACTGGGCTGGCAGGCAACTATGTCCCCTACAATAGCTTCTCTTGCTGAAGATCTGAGTGGCATACCTACATCACCACAAGACAAACACTTCTTTCTATTGTTAAGGTTGGTCTACCCCTTTCAGGATACAATTTTGCACCTACCCAAAGACCACCTTGTTACTATGGTTGTAGTTTGGTGTATGCCAGGGATCCAGGACAGTCCCCATCCTGACACGCTCTCCAGAGAGGAATACATGAATGCTTTGCTAAGGAAGTGAGACACCCACCTTCCTTTCCAATGAGCAGAAAACACTCTACTCCATCACACAACCAGACGATAGAATAACGAGTGAACCACAGAGAGTAAGGGTAGGTATTCTTTCATGAAATTATATATATATATATATATATATATATGTGTGTGTGTATATATTCTAAAAGTACATTTGGTAGAGATATAAAATGTATTGTTTACTAGAAAAGACAGTTCAGAAAACAAAAATCATTTCAATGGACAATGTAAAGTTAGACAACCTGAAAACAACAGCACTTCCCCAAATCCCACCCCGCAGCCTCTTCCATGTAGAAAAGAAACCTTGCGGAACAACAGGTATCCAAAGTCTGGTGGCTGGTGAGGAGCCGCGAGGGGAAGGGGTGCGGCTCTCTGTGCTCCCCCGACGGTCATGGGCGCGGCAGCCCCCACCCAGCATCTGTGCTGGGACTGCAGCCTTTCTCTCAGGGCTTCAGGAGGACCCTCCTGAGTGACGATGGAGGGGTCCAGCAGGCCCGGAACACAGGGTCCTCCAGCATGCATCTCCAGCCCTACTGGGACTCCGGGGGCACCCCGGGCCGGGCTGTCAGGCTGCCCGTCCCCGCCGCCGCCCCCAACTCCTCAGGGATCTCGGGGGGTCAGAGGGTCGGTCTGGGGGGCGCAGTCTCACGCGGGCACGGGGGGGGCCCAGGTACTGGCTGGAGTCGAGCTGAGGACCAGAGGAGGACTGAGGGCCCCCGGGGGATGCATCTGCGGCCCTCCCGACAGCCCTGGGAGCCCCCCGGCGTGGAGTCCGGATGGCACGTGCACTGATCCCCCTGGGAGGGGGAGGCGAGGGCCTGGCTCAGGGAGGCCGGGGCCAGGTCGGCAGAGGGAAGGAGCCCAGCCCCACCAGGAGTCCAGGTTCAACCGGGAGGGGGACTCGGAGGCCGCAAGGCATCCAGCTCGGCCCTGCTGTCAGCCCTGAGAGGCCCCCGGCAGGGCTGCGGGAATGAGCGCCCCCCACGCCCCCCGCTTCCCTCTCAGGGGTCCTGGCGGGGGAGGGCCTGGGTCTCAGGGGACCAAAGCCAGGTGGGCGTGGGGAGGGGAGGGGAGGAGCCAACGGAGGGCTGAGGAGCCCCCGCGGGCTCATCTCAGCCCTGGGAAGCCCTGGGCTTGGGGGCCTGATGTGTTGGTTCAACGACAAGAGTTTTGCTATTGTGTAAAAGAAATGATAAGCTTCCCATATTATTTTGTGATGCTGAACAAGGTAACATGGCATTGGAATAGGAATTTACTTGGAAATGTGAAAGTAATTAGCAGTACAACTGAAGGCCACCCCGTTGTTCCTCGGGACACCCTGTCGTCAGCTCAGAGGTGCGTGCCCTGCTGTGGGACTGTCCTGTGCCCGCCATCGGGCGGGGCCAGGCCTGGGCACGTGAGCCAGAGGGGGCGTGGTTGCCCTGGGGGAGCGGGCATTGCCGGCGCCCATCTTCCTGGCGAGATGCCACCCGCGGGGCCCTGAGGAAGGGAGACTATGGGGGATGGAGGGCCGCCGGGTGGAGTGTAGCGGAGGCACCTTGTTGGGGACCCTGGCGGGGGGCGGGACCCGTGGGCTCCGGTGGCCGTTAGAAGTTCCCCTCTGTGTTATCATGCCCTGTGTTCAATGGTTTCAGTCAATCTGCACCCGAGGTGCCCCCTCCATTCCTCTTACAGGGGCTCCAGGAACCAGGCGGTGAAGGCCCAGGTCTGAGGCACGTGTCCTCAGGGCACAGAGCAGAGGAGGCCCAGGCAGTGCCAGGAGTCAAGGGGAGGTGCGTGCCCTGAGCGTGTACCCAGGGGCTCCCCCTCCCAGAACAGAGGGGCCCCCACAACACCCAAATCACCCCACCGCCCTGTCAGCCCCAGAACCTGGGGCCGTGCTGGCTGCACCCCGAGGAGCCCCCTCGCTTCCTTCTTCAGGTTGGCAGGGGACGGGCCGCCCAGGAGGAGCGCCCCTGTGAGGCCCGAGGGCACCCCTCAAGACGAGACCTGTAAGTGGCCTCTGTCAGAGCTGCGCGGGGTGCGTTTCTCCGCCGAGGCCGCTCACAGCCCCTCTCTCGCCCAGGCCCGTGGGCCCTCCCTGTCACCCCTGCCCACACTCCTGTCGGCGGCCCGACCCGTCCTCAGGCGCCTGGTCGAGATGAGGGAGCTCCGCCAGTCTGAGGCAGACCTTCAGGACCCTGTCCCGGCCCAGGGCCCGGTGGGGGCGCAGCTGTTCGGGGCTGCGGGGGAGGAGCCCAGTTGACCGAGGCCTGGGAGGCCTACCGGGCTAGCAGGGAGCAGTTCCCAGGGGAAGAAGAGGCCCGTGTGGACGTCGGAGACCTGGCAGCAGCCGCCCAGGCCGCCCCGGCCCGTCAGGCCATCACCGCGGGCACCGCTGCAGATGGCACCGAGGCCTCCCCGGCCGGTGAAGATGCCTCCACCCAGGCCGCCCTTTCCAAGGAAGGTAGCGCCGGGGCCCACCCGGCGCCTGAAGAGGCCAGTGAGGCAGTTGCCGGCACTGCCGAGGCTGGCGAGGCGGGCCCTGAAGACCATGGTGCCGCCAGGGCAGCCCCTGGCCCTGGGGAGACCAGCAAGGCCTCCGCGGCCACTCAGGAAGATGGAAGTGCTGCCGGCCCTGCGGGCCTAGGTCCGGCAGGACCCTCACATGCCCCCGGAGTCCCCGTGCCTGGCCGGATGGGCAGCGCTTCCCCGGTGGGCCCAGGAGGTCCTGGCTGGGAGCCAGAGGGCCTCGCCCAGGCAGGAGGCCAGGAGGCCGAGGAGACCCCCGAGGAGGGGCTCAAGCCTGTCCCAGAAGAGCCGGGAAATGAGGCCGGGGCTGCAGAGCTGAGCCCCCCGGGGTCGCCCTCGGGCCAGTAGGCTCAGCAGGCCCCGGGGCCCCCAGGCTTGGAGGCAGGGGGAGGCCAGCCCTGGCAGCCTCCTGGCCCCATGGTAGGGGCCACTCAAGGTGCCTGGGCCTCCCTCCTGAGAGGGGATCCCTGTTCATCATCCCCTGGGCAGGCTGCTCCCTGTACTGGCAAGCCCCAATGTGTCCCTGTAGGCCCCAGAGGGACCCAGGTGGCAAGGAACCCCCCAGCCCCCGCTCCCCTCCCCCCGACACACACACCCTAGCCATCGTCCCCCCGCAGAGCCCTGAGGTGCGCCCCGTGCCGGCCAAGGCTCTGGTCTGTGTGGGCCAGTGTCGTGAGCTCAACGTGTGCTTTCTGGGCGTAGATTCAGGCCCAGGGCTGCTTGTTGTTGTGGAAATTTGCGTGTGTTCTCCTATGAGCAGTTCCCCCCACCCCGGCCCGGCACGGAGACCCCGAGCCCGGTCCCAGGAGCCGGCGGGAAGGACGGGCTGGACGAGGTCACAGCCAGCGCCCACCCCAGGACCTGGGAGCCCACCTGGGACCTTGGGAAGGAAGACCTGGACCGGGGCTGCAGGAGGTCTGCGGGCGGCCCCCCGGGGCCTGTGCTGTGCTGGGCCACCCCGTTGTTCCTCCGGACACCCCGTCGTTGGGTCAGTGGCACGTGCCCTGCTGTGGGACTGTCCTGTGCCCGCCATAGGGCAGGGCCAGGCCCCGGGCATGTGGGCCAGAGGGGGAGGGGCTGCCCCAGGGGGAGCGGGCATTGCAGGCGCCCATCTTCCTGGCGAGAGGCCACCCGCGGGGCCCTGAGGAAGGGAGACTGTGGGGGGATGGAGGGCGGCCGGGTGGGGCGTAGCGGAGGCACCTTGTTGGGGACCCTGGGGGAGGGGCGGGACCCGTGGGCTCCGGTGGCTGTTAGAAGTTCCTCTCTGTGTTATCATGCCCTCTGTTCAATGGTTTCAGTCAAGGTTTCTCTTAGTAAATTTCCCTGAAAGTTTCCGCTGAGTCTGGCCTCTGCTGTGGGCAATGGAGGGAAAGGGCTGCTGGGGTGGGGAGGGGGGGTCCAGAGTCGGATTCCTGCTCAGCACCCATGGGACACCTCTCCAGTGAGAGGGTAGGATAGGCACTTTGTAGACCCAGACATGGTGAATTGTATTCCATTTCATAGGTGAATTGTAAAGTTTTAGTGAAAACTGATAATTGCCTAAAAAGGCAGTAGAGAAGTTAAAATGTAAATGAAAAACTTGATTATCTCAGCAGGAAGAGGGAACATAGGAACAACAATAGTTGGACAGACAGTGCTATGGACTGAATATTTGTAAACCTCTCCCCCTCATTCACCTGTTAACTTCTAACCCCCAAAGGGATGGGATATGGAGGTGGGGCCCTGGAAAGTGATCAGCCCATGCACGGGGCGCCCTCATGAATGAGATTAGCTCCCTTATAAAAGAGACCCCAGACAGCTGCCTCATTCTTTTCTGCCATGTGAGAAGATGGCTAGTTGATACAACTAGACAAGAAATCAGTCCATATAAAGAAGAGCTTTATTACTAGTACTTGATTACTCAGCTGTACAAAGGAACGAAATTGGGTCATTTGTAGAGACGTGGATGGATCCAGAGACTGTCATACAGAGTGAATTAAGTCGGAAAGAGAAAAACAAACGTTGTATATTAATGCATATATGTGGAACCTAGAAAAATGGTACACATGAACCGGTTTGCAGGGCAGAAATAGAGACACAGATGGAGAGCACAAACGTATGGACACCAAGGTGGGAAAGTGGTGCGGGCGGGGGTGTGGTGGTGTGATGAGTTGGGAGACTGGGATTGACATATGTACACTAATATGTATAAAAGGGATGACTAATAAGAACCTGCTGTATAAAAAAATACATAAAATAAAATTCAAAAATTAAAAAAACAGAAAGAGAAGAGAATAGCTTTAAGACATTAACGATCACAGTAGACACCCACCTCTAAAGACAGATTGACCAGTGTGCCCCCATGGGCTCTGCATCGCCAAGTTTGCCCCTCCAACTCCGCAGCCTTGCAGGGAGGCCCTCCTATTGGTGGAAGGCCAATGGGCGTGTCTTTTGCTTCCGGAGGCGCCAAGCCTTGGCACCTCAGGCCCTCCGTGCGCACCGCTACTTCTGCTACAGTAGCAAAGCGCCTCCTCACGTGCTCTTCTGATCCAACCACTTTCTCTGGAAAGAGACGTCTAGAACGTTCTCCCTCACCTTCCTGGGGCTTCCGGGAGCACCCGGAAACCCACGTGGCGTCCGCACAGAGTGCCCGGGACGGTCGGCTGCGCGGTTGCTGGCTGCGCTGCCGAGACGAGCTCTTCAGCCCCTCCTGCGCGGGACTCCGGAGTCATCCACAGAGTCAGAGCAAGTCAGGAGACAGGCGGGGGCTTTGCCGGGGGCTGGACTCCGCAGGTACCGGGGGGCCCTGGGAAGGAGTGGAGGTGGGGGGAGGGCTCCGGGCTGCCCGATTGGGAGTGGGGGAGGGGCGGCTGCGGGCAGCGGGCCGAAGGGGTGCTGAGGGAAGGGGCCCCCAGTGTGCGGGTCCGAGGGGAGGACCGCTGGCCGCCGGGGTGGCTGGTGGGGGGCGTTCTGGAGTCGGGGTGCAGAGGGTGGGGCTAATGGCTAAGCGTGAGGGGGGCGCGGAGCGGAGGGCTTCCTGCTGGGCGGGTGGGGCCGGCTTTGGGGGCCAGAGGAGAGGACGACTGGCTGTG
>NC_041234.1:119888544-119891533 GCF_002837175.3 Physeter macrocephalus
TCATCTCAGCCCTGGGAAGCCCTGGGCTTGGGGGCCTGATGTGTTGTCCATAGATTCCCCCGGGGGTCTCGGGACAGTGAGGGCCTTGGTGTGAGGGTCCGGCCTCGGGCCAACACAGGGGGCGTCCCAGGACCTGCGGGAGCTCAAGCTGACGACTCTGAGGGAGGACAGAGGGGACCCCACAGATGCCCGCCCCTGCCGTCGGCCCTGCGAGGCCCCGGGACAGGATGAGCACTTGGCAAGGAGTTTTGACCTTCGCATCCGGGCCTCAGAGACACTGGGGACCTGGTATACGGGGCGGGGCCTAACGAGGGCGGAGGGAAGAATCCCAGGTCCTGCCGGGAGTCGAGGTGAGGAACCTGAGAGAGGAATGAGTGGACCCTGGACCCCAGAAGAGAGGGGGCCCTGGGGAGGCGACACGGCGAGCTGACCCCTTGCAGCACTTCCTGACATCTGGGTCTCAGAGATGCTGGGGAGCAGGTATAGGGGTGGGGTCTCAGAGAGGCTGGGGAGTGGGTATAAGGGGCAGGGTCTCTACGAGTGACCCCCGAGGTGACCACCCACCCCAGAACTCAGAACTGGGGGGATCTCACAGAGTCCGGCCCACCCCTCCTGCCAGCACCGAGGCCCAGAGCTGTGCCACAGTCTACACAAGAGGTGCGCCCTCCATTCCTCTTACAGGGGCTCCAGGAACCGGGAGGCGAAGGCCCAGGTCTGAGGCACGTGTCCTCAGGGCACAGAGCAGAGGAGGCCCAGGCAGTGCCAGGAGTCAAGTGGAGGTGTGTGCCCTGAGTGTGTACCCAGGGGCTCCCCCTCCCAGAACAGAGGGGCCCCCACAACACCCAAATCACCCCACCGCCCTGTCAGCCCCAGAACCTGGGGCCGTGCTGGCTGCACCCTGAGGAGCCCCCTCGCTTCCTTCTTCAGGTTGACAGGGCACGGGCCGCCCAGGAGGAGCGCCCCTGTGAGGCCCGAGGGCGCCCCTCAAGACGAGACCTGTAAGTGGCCTTTGTCAGAGCTGCCCAGGGTGCGTTTCTCCGCCGAGGCCGCTCACACACCCTCTCTCGCCCAGGCCCGTGGGCCCTCCCTGTCACCCCTGCCCAAACCTCTGTCGGCGGCCCGACCCGTCATCATGGCCCTGGTCGAGACGAGTGAGCTCCGCCAGCCTGAGGCAGACCTTCAGGCCCCAGTGGAGGTGCAGCTGTTGGGGGCTGCGGGGGAGGAGGCCGCATCCCCTTCCTCCTCCGCCTCCTCCACCTCTTCTTACTCTGTCCTGTTCCCGGGCACCCTGGAGGAGGTGGCTGATGCTGGGGAACCCAGTCCCCCCCAGAACCCCTCCCCCACTGCCATGGCCACCCCTCCATGGAGCCAATCTGAAGACGACGGCCTCAGCCCCGCAGATGAGGAAGGGCCGAGCACCTGGCATGACCAGGAAGATGCCGAGTCCTTGCTCCAAGATGCACTACATCTGAAGGTGGCTGACCTGATGGGGTTCCTCCTGCTCAAGTATCGCAGAAAGGAGCCGAGCACAAAGGCAGAAATGCTGACCGTCCTCAAGGATTACCAGGACCACTTCCCCGTGGTCTTCAGGCGAGCCTCCGAGTGCATGCAGCTGGTCCTTGGCCTCGACGTGAAGGAAGTGGACCCCAGCAATCACTCCTATTTCCTCGTCCCCACCCTGGGCCTCACCTACGATGGGATGCTGAATGACGGGCAGAGCATGCCCAAGGCCGGCCTCCTGGTGTTGCTCCTGGGCCTCGTCCTCCTGGAGGATGACTTTGTTGCCCCTGAGGAGGAGGTCTGGGGAGCACTTAGCAAGCTGGGTGTGTGTGCCGGGCAGGAGCACTACATCTATGGGGAGCCCAGGGAGCTGCTCACCAAAGTGTGGGTGCAGGAGGGCTACCTGGAGTACCGGCAGGTGCCCCACAGCGACCCCGCCCGCTACGAGTTCCTGTGGGGTCCCCGGGCCCACGTGGAGACCAGCAAGTGGCAGGTCCTGGAGCATCTGCTCTGGATCAATAGCTTGGATCTCAGGTCCTTCCCATCCCTGTGTGCAGAGGCTGTGAGCGATGAGGAAGAGGGGGCCTGAGCCAGAGCAGCAGCCAGGCTCCTTCCAGGCCCCCGTCCCGCAGCTTCTGTGGGGCAGGAAGGGAGGCTGATCCTTCTTTCTGAGTTTGAAGAGGGAGCGGTCAGCTTTCTAAGTACGGAGGGCCCGGGCGAGTTGGGGCAACCCGGTGTGTACCAACTTTGCGTTCCTGTTGTGTCTGATGACATGGAATTTCTTCTCTGTTTTCGTTAGGAATTTGTCAAATATTGTTCCATTTACAAGAAGGCTTAATAAGCTTCAGTATCTAAGTTTGTGAATGACATTGATCACACATGTATTGGCACTAATTCGGTTCAACGACAAGACTTTTGCAATTGTGTAAAACAAATTGTAAGATTCCCATATTATTTTGTGATCCTGAACAAGGTAACATGGCATTGGAATAGGAATTTACTTGGAAATGTGAAAGTAATTAGCAGTACAACTAAAGGCCACCCCGTTTTTCCTCGGGACACACCGTCATCGGCTCAGTGGTGTGTGCCCTGCGGTGGGACACTCTTGTGCCCGCCATAGGGCAGGGCCAGGTCCCGGGCATGTGGGCCAGAGGGTGAGGGGCTGCCCTGGGGGGCGCAGGAATTGCCGGAGCCCATCATCCTGGCGAGATGCCACCCGCGGGGCCTTCCGGAAGGGAGACTGTGCGGGATGGAGGGCCGACAGTTTGGGTGTTGTGGAGGCACCTGGTTGGGGACCCTGGGGTAGGGGGGCGGGACCCGTGGGCTCCGGCGGCTGTTAGAAGTTCCTCTCTGTGTTATCATGCTCTGTGTTCAATGGTTTCAGTCAATGTTTCTCTTAATAAATTTCCCTGAAACTTTCCGCTGAGTCTGGCCTCCGCTGAGGGCAATGGAGGGAAAGGGCTGCGGGGGGGGGGGGGGGGTCCAGAGT
>NC_041234.1:119891612-119893473 GCF_002837175.3 Physeter macrocephalus
TCAATGTTTTTCTTGAATAAATTTCCCTGAACGTTTCTGCTGAGTCTGGCCTCTGCTGTGGACAATGGAGGGAAAGGGCTGCTGGGGGTGGGGAGGGGGGGGTCCAGAGTCGGATTCCTGCTCAGCACCCATGGGACACCTCTCCAGTGAGAGGGTAGGGTAGGCACTTGGCAGACCCAGACATGGTGAGGGATTTTCTTCCATTTCATAGGTGAATTGTAAAGTTTTAGCGGAAAGTGATAATTGCCTAAAAAGGCAGTAGATAACTCAAAATGTAATTGAAAAAATTGGTTATCTCAGGCAGGAAAAAGGGAACATAGGAGCAAAAAGGGATGGACCGACAGTGCTATGGACTGAATATTTGTAAACCTCTCCCCCTCATTCACCTGTTAAATTCTAACCCCCAAAGGGATGGGATTTGGAGGTGGGGCCTTGGGAAGTGATTAGCCCATGCGCGGGGAGCCCTCATGAATGAGATTAGCTCCCTTATAAAAGAGACCCCAGACAGCTGCCTCATTCTTTTCTGCCATGTGAGAAGATGGCTAGTTGATACAACTAGACAAGCAATCAGTCCATATAAAGAAGAGCTATTACTATTACTTGATTACTCAGCTGTACAAAGGAACGAAATTGGGTCATTTGTAGAGACGTGGAATGTAATTGAAAAAATTGGTTATCTCAGGCAGGAAAAAGGGAACATAGGCGCAAAAAGGGATGGACCGACAGTGCTATGGACTGAATATTTGTAAACCTCTCCCGTCACACAGAGTGAGTTAAGTCGGAAAGAGAAAAACAAATATTGTATATTAATGCACATATGTGGAACCTAGAAAAATGGTACAGATGAACCGGTTTGCAGGGCAGAAATAGAGACACAGATGGAGAGCACAAACATATGGACACCAAGGTGGGAAGGTGGTGGGCGCGGGGGTGGTGCTGGGATGAACTGGGAGATTGGGATTGACATATGTACACTAATATGTATAAAAGGGATAACTAATAAGAACCTGCTGTATAAAAAAATACATAAAATAAAATTTAAAAAAAAACAGAAAAAGAAAAGAATAGCTTTATGACAGTAACAATCACAGTAGACACCCGCCTGTAAAGACAGATTGACCAGTGTACCCCCATGGGCTCTGCATCGCCAAGTTTGCTCCTCCAACTCCGCAGCCTTGCAGGGAGGCCCTCCTATTGGTGGAAGGTCAATGGGCGTGTCTTTTGCTTCCGAGGCGCCAAGCCTTGGCACCTCAGGCCCTCAGTGCGCATGCCTACTGGTGCTTCCGTCGCAAAGCGCCTCCTCACGTGCTCTTCTGATCCAACCGCTTTCTCTGGAAAGAGACGTCTAGAACGTTCTCCCTCACCTTCCTGGGGCTTCCGGGAGCACCCGGAAACCCACGTGGCGTCCGCACAGAGTGCCCGGGACGGTCGGCTGCGCGGTTGCTGGCTGCGCTGCCGAGACGAGCTCTTCAGCCCCTCCTGCGCGGGACTCCGGAGTCATCCACAGAGTCAGAGCAAGTCAGGAGACAGGCGGGGGCTTTGCCGGGGGCTGGACTCCGCAGGTACCGGGGGGCCCTGGGAAGGAGTGGAGGTGGGGGGAGGGCTCCGGGCTGCCCGATTGGGAGTGGGGGAGGGGCGGCTGCGGGCAGCGGGCCGAAGGGGTGCTGAGGGAAGGGGCCCCCAGTGTGCGGGTCCGAGGGGAGGACCGCTGGCCGCCGGGGTGGCTGGTGGGGGGCGTTCTGGAGTCGGGGTGCAGAGGGTGGGGCTAATGGCTAAGCGTGAGGGGGGCGCGGAGCGGAGGGCTTCCTGCTGGGCGGGTGGGGCCGGCTTTGGGGGCCAGAGGAGAGGACGACTGGCTGTG
>NC_041234.1:119893909-119906410 GCF_002837175.3 Physeter macrocephalus
GGGCGGCGCGGGGGGGGGCGGGGGGTGGGGGGGGGAGGCCGCTCGTGGCAGGAGGGTGGCTCCGGCTCCCGGGTGGGCGGGGGCACGAGGGCTGGGCTCTGCGTCTGGGGTGCGAGAGGCGAGAGCCCCTGGTGCTGACGGTGCTCGAGGGAGGACTCCCCGGGGTGGGGAGGTGAGAGAGGCAGTCTGATCTCTAGGCATGGGCGGGTGCCCGCCTTCCAGGGCCCAGAGCGGAGCGCCACCAGCTGGTGGCTGGGGGTGTATTAGGGGGATGCAGTGGGGGGGCAGGGAGGAGCCGCCTGGCCACGAGGGGCGTAAGTGATACTGAGAGGGGGAGGCACTGCGGCTGCTGTGATCTGGTGGAGGCTGTTGGCCACGGAAGATGGATTTGTGGGGGTCCAGGGAGGGGCTCTGGCCCACTGCATGAGGCATCGAAAAGCTCAAGGTCGCCTCTGTCCGGGTGGCACAGGAATTGCAGAGGTGGGTGGGTGGGGCGAGGCCCTGGCCTCCACACAAAGTACACAGATTCTTTACGAGGGTGCTTTGCACATTCACCCAGACACGCCATACCAGAGTTGTAAAAAAGTGTCCATACATTTAACAGTATTGCAATTTTACATGTTAAGTTTTCTGATCATGGGGGAATTTTATTTGATGGTACTAGTGATAATATATCTTCAAATATTGGGAAACCCATGGATCAATGAAAAAAATCACACAGGGACTTAGAAAATATTTCAAAGTGAATACTAAAAAAAACACAACTTACCAACATTACTTGGAGGCAGCAAAAAGCTGCAGGAGGAAAGTGTATTCCTCTAAATGCTTCTGTTAGAAAAGAGTCAGGACATAAAATCAGTGAGCTAACAGTTAGTCCATTTACAGATGCTAGAAGAAGAAGAGCAAAGGAAACATAAAATGAAGTAATAAGAGAGCTAACAGAGGAAATCAGTGATAGAAAGCAAATTATGGACACAATGAACAAAGCCATGCTCTTCTTTCAAAAGAGCAAGAAAACTGAGCAAGTCCTAGAACGATGAATCAAGGAAAAATGGAAAGAACACTAATCACCAATATCAGGAATGAAAGAGGGCTAACGTTACGGATCAGATGTACATTAAAAAAGAGAGTATAGGGATATTGTGGAAATATTTATGCTAAAAAATTGGAAGACTTGAAAAATTCCTTGGGAAAAAGGTAGCTTCCTAAAACTGAGGCCAGATATGGAGAAAACGTGACGAGCCTTCTAGCTATCTTTTTTAAAAAAAATATTTTATTTTATTTTATTATTGCTTCTTGAGCCGTATACAACAAATGCCCATTTATTATTATTTTTAAAATTTATTTTTAGTTTTGGCTGCAGTGGGTCTTCGTAGCTGCCCGCGGGCTTTCTCTAGGTGCGGCGAGCGGGGGCTACTCTTCGTTGAGGTGGGCGGGCCTCTCATTACGGTGGCTTCTCTTGTTGCGGTGCACGGGCTCCAGGCATGTGGGCTTCGGTGGTTGTGTCACGTGGGCTCAGTAGTTGTGGCTGGTGGGCTCTACAGTGCTGGGTCAGTGGTTGCGGCGTGCGGGGTTAGTTTCTCCGCGGCACGTGGGATCTTCCCGGACCTGGGATCGAACCTGTGTCCCCTGCACTGGCAAGTGGATTCTTAACCAGTGCGCCACCAGGGAAGTCCCTAGCCTTCCATTTTGTAAGAAAATTTAATTTATCGAAAAAGGTTCCTAAAGTCAGACAAAGAAAACAGGGCCGGGAGGTGCTCCAGGCTGCTGCTGTGAGGGGCAGTGGGGTGGGCTGTGTGGCACAAACATGATTCTCTCCTCTTTGCACCCTCAGGCCGATTCCCACACTTCAGCAGTCTGTGCACACCTGTTGGATCGCTTCCCCCCACCCTCAGGTCCTCGGAGATGGCGATGGCCCTGGCGATACTGCGGGACTGGTGCAGGTGGGTGGGCGTGAACGCTCAGCGATCTCTGCTCATCCTGGGCATCCCAGATGACTGCGAAGACCAGGAATTCCAGGAGGCTGTGCGGGCTGCCCTGCGCTCCCTGGGCAGGTACCGAGTGCTGGGCAAGGGCTACAGAAAGGAGCTGGGGTCGAGGGTTGCCCTGGTCGAGTTTGCTGAGTATATAAATCGAAGCTTGATCCCCCGCCAAATACCAGGCAAGGGGGGGCCCTGGACTGTGGCCTGCCTGCCCCAGGCCCCTGATGCTGAGTCACAGGACAGACCCAGGTTCCCTGCACAGCCCCAGAGACAAGCAGTGGTGGGCAGGGCAGGTGAGGCAGGAACTGCAGGTCGCTCGGGAACTGCAGGGGAGGAGGAAGCCTTAGGTGAGGTGGCAGCGGGAGGTGAGGCAGGAGCTGGAGTTGAGGCAGGAGCTGCAGGTGAGACAGGAGGTGCAGGTGAGGGAGGGGCTGGAGGTGAGGCAGGGGCTGGAGGCGACGAAGGAGCTGCAGGTGAGGAGGGAGCTGCCGGTGAGGCAGCAGCTGCAGGTGAGGCAGGAGCTGCAGCTGAGGAGAGAGCCTCAGGTGAGGGAGGTGATGGAGGTGAGGCAGGAGGTGCAGGTGAGGCAGGAGGTACAGATGAGGAAGGATCTGCAGGTGAAGCAGGACCTGCAGGTGAGGAGGGAGCTGCAGGTGAGGCAGGATCTGCAGGTGAGGGAGGGGCTGGAGGTGAGGCAGGGGCTGGAGGCGATGAAGAAGCTGCAAGTGAGGAGGGAGCTGAAGGTGAGGCAGGAGGTGAAGGTGAGGCAGGAGCTGCAGGTGAGGAGGGAGCCTCAGGTGACGGAGGGGATGGAGGTGAGACAGGAGGTGCAGGTGAGGAAGGATCTGCAGGTGAGGGAGGGGCTGGAGGTGAGGCAGGGGCTGGAGGCGATGAAGAAGCTGCAAGTGAGGAGGGAGCTGAAGGTGAGGCAGGAGGTGAAGGTGAGGCAGGAGCTGCAGGTGAGGAGGGAGCCTCAGGTGACGGAGGGGATGGAGGTGAGACAGGAGGTGCAGGTGAGGAAGGATCTGCAGGTGAGGGAGGGGCTGGAGGTGAGGCAGGGGCTGGAGGCGATGAAGAAGCTGCAAGTGAGGAGGGAGCTGAAGGTGAGGCAGGAGGTGAAGGTGAGGCAGGAGCTGCAGGTGAGGAGGGAGCCTCAGGTGACGGAGGGGATGGAGGTGAGACAGGAGGTGCAGGTGAGGAAGGATCTGCAGGTGAGGGAGGGGCTGGAGGTGAGGCAGGGGCTGGAGGCGATGAAGAAGCTGCAAGTGAGGAGGGAGCTGAAGGTGAGGCAGGAGGTGAAGGTGAGGCAGGAGCTGCAGGTGAGGAGGGAGCCTCAGGTGACGGAGGGGATGGAGGTGAGACAGGAGGTGCAGGTGAGGAAGGATCTGCAGGTGAGGGAGGGGCTGGAGGTGAGGCAGGGGCTGGAGGCGATGAAGAAGCTGCAAGTGAGGAGGGAGCTGAAGGTGAGGCAGGAGGTGAAGGTGAGGCAGGAGCTGCAGGTGAGGAGGGAGCCTCAGGTGACGGAGGGGATGGAGGTGAGACAGGAGGTGCAGGTGAGGAAGGATCTGCAGGTGAGGGAGGGGCTGGAGGTGAGGCAGGGGCTGGAGGCGATGAAGAAGCTGCAAGTGAGGAGGGAGCTGAAGGTGAGGCAGGAGGTGAAGGTGAGGCAGGAGCTGCAGGTGAGGAGGGAGCCTCAGGTGACGGAGGGGATGGAGGTGAGACAGGAGGTGCAGGTGAGGAAGGATCTGCAGGTGAGGGAGGGGCTGGAGGTGAGGCAGGGGCTGGAGGCGATGAAGAAGCTGCAAGTGAGGAGGGAGCTGAAGGTGAGGCAGGAGGTGAAGGTGAGGCAGGAGCTGCAGGTGAGGAGGGAGCCTCAGGTGACGGAGGGGATGGAGGTGAGACAGGAGGTGCAGGTGAGGAAGGATCTGCAGGTGAGGGAGGGGCTGGAGGTGAGGCAGGGGCTGGAGGCGATGAAGAAGCTGCAAGTGAGGAGGGAGCTGAAGGTGAGGCAGGAGGTGAAGGTGAGGCAGGAGCTGCAGGTGAGGAGGGAGCCTCAGGTGACGGAGGGGATGGAGGTGAGACAGGAGGTGCAGGTGAGGAAGGATCTGCAGGTGAGGGAGGGGCTGGAGGTGAGGCAGGGGCTGGAGGCGATGAAGAAGCTGCAAGTGAGGAGGGAGCTGAAGGTGAGGCAGGAGGTGAAGGTGAGGCAGGAGCTGCAGGTGAGGAGGGAGCCTCAGGTGACGGAGGGGATGGAGGTGAGACAGGAGGTGCAGGTGAGGAAGGATCTGCAGGTGAGGGAGGGGCTGGAGGTGAGGCAGGGGCTGGAGGCGATGAAGAAGCTGCAAGTGAGGAGGGAGCTGAAGGTGAGGCAGGAGGTGAAGGTGAGGCAGGAGCTGCAGGTGAGGAGGGAGCCTCAGGTGACGGAGGGGATGGAGGTGAGACAGGAGGTGCAGGTGAGGCAGGAACTGCAGGTGAGGGAGGAGCTGGAGGTGAGGCAGGGGCTGGAGGCGATGAAGAAGCTGCAAGTGAGGAGGGAGCTGAAGGTGAGGCAGGAGGTGAAGGTGAGGCAGGAGCTGCAGGTGAGGAGGGAGCCTCAGGTGACGGAGGGGATGGAGGTGAGACAGGAGGTGCAGGTGAGGAAGGATCTGCAGGTGAAGTAGGACCTGCAGGTGAGGAGGGAGCTGCAGGTGAGGCGGGAGCTGCAGGTGAGGCAGGAGCTGTAGGTGAGGAGGGAGGCTCAGGTGAGGCAGGAACTGCAGGTGGGGATGGAGCTGAGGGTGAAGCAGAAGCTGAAGGTGAAGCACAAGTGTCAGATGAGGAGGAAGCTGCAGGTGTGGCAGGAACTGGAGATGACGCAGGAAGTGCAGGAGAGGCAGGAGGTACAGATGAGGAGGGAACTGCAGGTGAGGAGGGAGCCTCAGGTGAGGCAGGAACTGCAGGTGGGGAAGGAGCTGAGGGTCAGGCAGGAGCTGAAGGTGAAGCACGAGTGTCAGATGAGGAGGGAGCCGCAGGTGACAGAAATGTTGCAGGCGAGGCAGGCCTTGCGAGTATGGCAGGACCCGCGGGCGAGGCAATGACTGCGGCTGAGGAAGCAGCCGTGGAAGCGGCAGGCGCCATGGATGAGGCAGGGCCCTCGACCCAGCAGTGGAGGCAGGCCTTGCAGCCCGTGCTAGACAACGTGGGCCACCAGGAGCTGGGAACCTTCTCTGGGATGGAAGAGCCGGGCCCCGGCGAAGAGTCCTTTGTGAGCTGGCTGGAGCAGGCCAACGACATGCTGCACCTGTGGCGCCACGTGTCTGAGAGGGAGAGGAGGAGGAGGCTGGTGGAGCGCGTGCGCGGCCCCGCGCTGGACCTCCTGTGCGGCCTCCTGGCGGAAGATCCCGAGCTGGCTGCCCAGGACTGCCTGGCCGCGCTGGTGCAGGTGTTTGGGAACAAGGACCCCCGGGGGAGTGCTTGGCTGAAGTTCCTGACCTGTGCCCAGCGGCCCCAGGAGACTCTCTCTGCGTACGTGATGCGCCTGGAAGGCCTGCTGCAGTCGGCCCTGGAGAAGGGGGCCATCCTCCCGGCCGTGGCGGACCAGGTGCGCGCCCAGCAGGTGCTGATGTGGGCCCGGCTGAACGACACGCTTCAGAAGATGCTGAGGATGCAGCTGGTGACGATTCCTCCCAGCTTTGTGGGGATGCTACGACTCATCCAGATGACCGAGGCCTGGGAGGCCGCCCTGGCTAGCAATGAGCAGTTCCCAGGGGAAGAAGAGGCCCGTGTGGACGTTGGAGTCCTGGCAGCAGCCGCCCAGGCCGCCCCGGCCCGTCAGGCCATCACCGCGGGCGCCGCTGCAGATGGCACCGAGGCCTCCCCGGCCGGTGAAGATGCCTCCACCCAGGCCGCCCTTTCCAAGGAAGGTAGCGCCGGGGCCCACCCGGCGCCTGAAGAGGCCAGTGAGGCAGTTGCCGGCACTGCCGAGGCTGGCGAGGCGGGCCCTGAAGACCATGGTGCCGCCAGGGCAGCCCCTGGCCCTGGGGAGACCAGCAAGGCCTCCGCGGCCACTCAGGAAGATGGAAGTGCTGCCGGCCCTGCGGGCCTAGGTCCGGCAGGACCCTCACATGCCCCCGGAGTCCCCGTGCCTGGCCGGATGGGCAGCGCTTCCCCGGTGGGCCCAGGAGGTCCTGGCTGGGAGCCAGAGGGCCTCGCCCAGGCAGGAGGCCAGGAGGCCGAGGAGACCCCCGAGGAGGGGCTCAAGCCTGTCCCAGAAGAGCCGGGAAATGAGGCCGGGGCTGCAGAGCTGAGCCCCCCGGGGTCGCCCTCGGGCCAGTAGGCTCAGCAGGCCCCGGGGCCCCCAGGCTTGGAGGCAGGGGGAGGCCAGCCCTGGCAGCCTCCTGGCCCCATGGTAGGGGCCACTCAAGGTGCCTGGGCCTCCCTCCTGAGAGGGGATCCCTGTTCATCATCCCCTGGGCAGGCTGCTCCCTGTACTGGCAAGCCCCAATGTGTCCCTGTAGGCCCCAGAGGGACCCAGGTGGCAAGGAACCCCCCAGCCCCCGCTCCCCTCCCCCCGACACACACACCCTAGCCATCGTCCCCCCGCAGAGCCCTGAGGTGCGCCCCGTGCCAGCCAAGGCTCTGGTCTGTGTGGACCAGTGTCGTGAGCTCAACGTGTGCTTTCTGGGCAAAGATTCAGGCCCAGCGCTGCTTGTTGTTGTGGAAATTTGCGTGTGTTCTCCTCTGAGCAGTTCCCCCCACCCCGGCCTGGTACAGCGACCCCGAGCCCAGTCCCAGGGGCCGGCGGGAAGGACGGGATGGACGAGGTCACAGCCAGCACCCACGGCAGGCCCTGGGAGCCCACCTGGGACCCTGGGAAGGAAGACCTGGACCGGGGCTGCAGCAGGTCTGCGGGCGGCCCCCCGGGGCCTGTGCTCTGCTGGGCCACCCCGTTGTTCCTCGGGACTCTACGTCCTCGGCTCGGTGGTGCGTGCCCTGCTGTGGGACGGTCTTGTGCCCACCTTAGGGCAGGGCAGGCCCCGGGCATGTGAGCCAGAGGGGGCGGGGCTTCCCCAGGGGGAGCGGGCATTGCAGGCGCCCATCTTCCTGGCGAGAGGCCACCCGCGGGGCCCTGAGGGAGGGAGACTGTGGGGGGATGGAGGGCCGCCGGGTGGGGTGTAGCGGAGGCACCTTGTTGGGGACCCTGGCGGGGGGCCGGGACCCGTGGGCTCCGGTGGCCGTTAGAAGTTCCTCTCTGTGTTATCATGCCCTGTGTTCAATGGTTTCAGTCAATGTTTTTCTTGAATAAATTTCCCTGAACGTTTCTGCTGAGTCTGGCCTCTGCTGTGGACAATGGAGGGAAAGGGCTGCTGGGGGTGGGGAGGGGGGGGTCCAGAGTCGGATTCCTGCTCAGCACCCATGGGACACCTCTCCAGTGAGAGGGTAGGGTAGGCACTTGGCAGACCCAGACATGGTGAGGGATTTTCTTCCATTTCATAGGTGAATTGTAAAGTTTTAGCGGAAAGTGATAATTGCCTAAAAAGGCAGTAGATAACTTAAAATGTAATTGAAAAAATTGGTTATCTCAGGCAGCAAAAAGGGAACATAGGAGCAAAAGGGGATGGACAGACAGTGCTATGGACTGAATATTTGTAAACCTCTCCCCCTCATTCACCTGTTAAATTCTAACCCCCAAAGGGATGGGATTTGGAGGTGCGGTCTTGGGAAGTGATTAACCCAAGAGGTGGGCGGCCTCATGAATGACATTAGTTCCCTTATGAAAGAGACCCCAGACAGCTGCCTCATCCTCTTCTGCCATGTGAGAAGATGGCTAGTTGATACAACTAGACCAGTAATCGGTCCATAGAAAGAAGGGCTTTATTCCTATTCCTTTATTACTCAGCCATAAAAAGAAACGAAATTGAGTTATTTTAGTGAGGTGGATGGACCTAGAGTCTGTCACACAGTGAAGTAAGTCAGAAAGAGAAAAACAAATACCGTATGCTAGCACATAAATATGTAATCTGAAAAAAAAAAAGGTTCTGAAGAACCTAGGGGCAGGACAGGAATAAAGACACAGACGTAGAGAATGGACTTGAGGACATGGGGAAGGGGAAGGGTAAGCTGGGGCGAAATGAGAGAGTGGCATGGTCATATATTGGGCCTTGGGAAGTGATTAGCCCATGCGCGGGGAGCCCTCATGAACGAGATTAGTTCCCTTATAAAAGAGACCCCAGACAGCTGCCTCATTCTCTTCTGCCATGTGAGAAGATGGCTAGTTGATACAACTAGACAAGAAATCAGTCCATATAAAGAAGAGCTTTATTACTAGTACTCGATTACTCAGCTGTACAAAGGAACGAAATTGGGTCATTTGTAGAGACGTGGATGGATCCAGAGACTGTCATACAGAGTGAATTAAGTCGGAAAGAGAAAAACAAACGTTGTATATTAATGCATATATGTGGAACCTAGAAAAATGGTACACATGAACCGGTTTGCAGGGCAGAAATAGAGACACAGATGGAGAGCACAAACGTATGGACACCAAGGTGGGAAAGTGGTGCGGGCGGGGGTGTGGTGGTGTGATGAGTTGGGAGACTGGGATTGACATATGTACACTGATATGTATAAAAGGGATAACTAATAACCTGCTGTATAAAAAATACATAAATTAAAATTCAAAAATTAAAAAAACAGAGAAAGAGAAAAGAATAGCTTTAAGACATTAACAATCACAGTAGACACCCGCCTGTAAAGACAGATTGACCAGTGTGCCCCCATGGGCTCTGCATCGCCAAGTTTGCCCCTCCAACTCCGCAGCCTTGCAGGGAGGCCCTCCTATTGGTGGAAGGTCAATGGGCGTGTCTTTTGCTTCCGGAGGCGCCAAGCCTTGGCACCTCAGGCCCTCAGTGCGCATGCCTACTGGTGCTTCCGTCGCAAAGCGCCTCCTCACGTGCTCTTCTGATCCACCCTCTTTCTCTGGAAAGACACGTCTAGAACGTTCTCCCTCACCTTCCTGGGGCTTCCGGGAGCACCCGGAAACCCACGTGGCGTCCGCACAGAGTGCCCGGGACGGTCGGCTGCGCGGTTGCTGGCTGCGCTGCCGAGACGAGCTCTTCAGCCCCTCCTGCGCGGGACTCCGGAGTCATCCACAGAGTCAGAGCAAGTCAGGAGACAGGCGGGGGCTTTGCCGGGGGCTGGACTCCGCAGGTACCGGGGGGCCCTGGGAAGGAGTGGAGGTGGGGGGAGGGCTCCGGGCTGCCCGATTGGGAGTGGGGGAGGGGCGGCTGCGGGCAGCGGGCCGAAGGGGTGCTGAGGGAAGGGGCCCCCAGTGTGCGGGTCCGAGGGGAGGACCGCTGGCCGCCGGGGTGGCTGGTGGGGGGCGTTCTGGAGTCGGGGTGCAGAGGGTGGGGCTAATGGCTAAGCGTGAGGGGGGCGCGGAGCGGAGGGCTTCCTGCTGGGCGGGTGGGGCCGGCTTTGGGGGCCAGAGGAGAGGACGACTGGCTGTGGGGGTGGGGAGGACGGGACGGGCCCCCCCCCACGGGCTGAGACGGGAGGGGAGGGCTAAGGGCCGCTGCGAGTGGCGGGAGGAAGGAGGAGCTACTCCTGGCTGAGGCGGGGGTCGATGGGGAGGACTCCCGGGCGCGGGTGCGGTAGGCGTTAGGGGAGCTCCCGCCGGGGCGGGGGGTGGGGGGGGAGGCCGCTCGTGGCAGGAGGGTGGCTCCGGCTCCCGGGTGGGCGGGGGCACGAGGGCTGGGCTCTGCGTCTGGGGTGCGAGAGGCGAGAGCCCCTGTTGCTGAGGGTGCTCGGGGGAGGACTCCCCGGCGTGGGGAGGTGAGAGAGGCAGTCTGTTCTCTCCGCATGGGGGGGCGCCCGGCTTCCAGGGACCAGAGCGGAGCACCCCCGGCTGGTGGCCGGGGGAGTGTGTATGGGGGGATGTAGTCGGGGAGGGGGCGGGGTGGAGCCGCCTGGCCACGAGGGACGTAAGTTTTGCTGAGAGGGGGAGGCGCTGGGGCTGCTGTGATCTGGTGGAGGCTGTTGGCCATGGCAGATGGATTTGTGGGGGCCCAGGGAGGGGCTCTGTCCCACTGCATGTGGCGGCGAGAAGCTCCAGGTCGCCTCTGTCCGGGTGGCACACGAATTGCAGAGGTGGGTGGGTGGGGCAAGGCCCTGGCCTCCACACAAAGTACACAGATCCTTTACGAGGGTGCTTTGCACATTCACCCGGACGTGCCATACCAGAGTTGTAAAAAAAGTCTCCATACATTTAACAGTATTGCAATTTTACATGATAAGTTTTCTCATCACGGGGGAATTTTATTTGATGTTACTAATGATAATATATCTTCAAATATTGGGAAACCCATGGATCAAAGAAAAAAATCACAGAGGGACTTAGAAAATATTTCAAAGTGAATCCAAAAAAACACAACTTACCAAAATTAGTGGGAGGCAGCAAAAAGCGACAGGAGGAAAGTGTATTCCTCTAAATGCTTCTGTTAGAAAAGAGTCAGAACATAAAATCAGTGAGCTAACAGTCCGTTTAGAGATGCTACAAGAAGAGCAAAGGAAACATAAAGTGAAGTAATAAGAGAGCTAAGAGAGGAAATCAGTGATAGAAAGCAAATTATGGACACAATGAACAAAGCCATGCTCTTCTTTCAAAAGAGCAAGAAAACTGAGCAAGTCCTAGAACGATGAATCAAGGAAAAATGGAAAGAACACTAATCACCAATATCAGGAATGAAAGAGGGCTAACGTTACGGATCAGATGTACATTAAAAAAGAGAGTATAGGGATATTGTGGAAATATTTATGCTAAAAAATTGGAAGACTTGAAAAATTTCTTGGGAAAAAGGTAGCTTCCTAAAACTGAGGCCAGATATGGAGAAAACGTGACGAGCCTTCTAGCTATCTTTTTTAAAAAAAATATTTTATTTTATTTTATTATTGCTTCTTGAGCCGTATACAACAAATGCCCATTTATTATTATTTTTAAAATTTATTTTTAGTTTTGGCTGCAGTGGGTCTTCGTAGCTGCCCGCGGGCTTTCTCTAGGTGCGGCGAGCGGGGGCTACTCTTCGTTGAGGTGGGCGGGCCTCTCATTACGGTGGCTTCTCTTGTTGCGGTGCACGGGCTCCAGGCATGTGGGCTTCGGTGGTTGTGTCACGTGGGCTCAGTAGTTGTGGCTGGTGGGCTCTACAGTGCTGGGTCAGTGGTTGCGGCGTGCGGGGTTAGTTTCTCCGCGGCACGTGGGATCTTCCCGGACCTGGGATCGAACCTGTGTCCCCTGCACTGGCAAGTGGATTCTTAACCAGTGCGCCACCAGGGAAGTCCCTAGCCTTCCATTTTGTAAGAAAATTTAATTTATCGAAAAAGGTTCCTAAAGTCAGACAAAGAAAACAGGGCCGGGAGGTGCTGCAGGCTGCTGCTGTGAGGGGCAGCGGGGTGGGCTGTGTGGCACAAACGTGATTCTCTCCTCTTTGCACCCTCAGGCCGATTCCCACACTTCAGCAGTCTGTGCACACCTGTTGGATCGCTTCCCCCCACCCTCAGGTCCTCGGAGATGGCGATGGCCCTGGCGATACTGCGGGACTGGTGCAGGTCGATGGGCGTGAACGCTCAGCGATCTCTGCTCATCCTGGGCATCCCAGACGACTGCGAAGACCAGGAATTCCAGGAGGCTGTGCGGGCCGCCCTGCGCTCCCTGGGCAGGTACCGAGTGCTGGGCAAGGGCTACAGAAAGGAGCTGGGGTCGAGGGTTGCCCTGGTCGAGTTTGCTGAGTATATAAATCGAAGCTTGATCCCCCGCCAAATACCAGGCAAGGGGGGGCCCTGGACTGTGGCCTGCCTGCCCCAGGCCCCTGATGCTGAGTCACAGGACAGACCCAGGTTCCCTGCACAGCCCCAGAGACAAGCAGTGGTGGGCAGGGCAGGTGAGGCAGGAACTGCAGGTCGCTCCGGAACTGCAGGTGAGGAGGAAGCCGCAGGGGAGGCGGGAGCCGCAGGTATGGAGGGAGACGCAGGTGAGGAGGAAGCCGTAGGTGAGGTGGCAGCGGGAGGTGAGGCAGGAGCTGCAGGTGAGGGAGGGTCTGGAGGTGAGGCAGGGGCTGGAGGCGAGGAAGGAGCTGCAATTGAGGAGGGAGCTGCAGGTGAGGCAGGAGCTGGAGGTGAGGAGAGAACCTCTGGTGAGGCAGAACCTGCAGGTGAGGCAGGAGGTGCAGATGAGGAGAGAGCTGCAAGTGAGGAGGGAGCAGCAGGTGAGGAGGGAGCCGCAGGTGAGGAGGAAGGCTCAGGTGAGGCAGGGGATGGAGCTGAGGCAGGAGGTGCAGATGAGGAAGGAGCTGCAGGTGAGGAGGGAGCCTCAGGTGAGGAGGAAGGCTCAGGTGAGGCAGGGGCTGCAGGTGAGGCAGGAGGTGCAGGTGAGGAGGGAGCCTCAGGTGAGGAACGGGATGGAGGTGAGGCAGGGGCTGCAGGTGAGGCAGGAGGTGCAGATGAGGAGGGAGCTGCAGGTGAGGAGGGAGCCTCAGGTGAGGCACGG